>NC_050185.1:9982500-10212500 GCF_008315115.2 Sander lucioperca
CGTGCGCAATCACGTAAGGCTGGCTACACACTGGCTGCGTCGCGTGAGCGTGTCAGCTGCGTGGCGTGTCCGTTTATATTTCGGCTCTCATGTTAACAGGTTAGAGCTTACACACTGCCTGCGTGACACGCACGTCTCAGGCGCGGCTCGAGCTGCGGCAAAAACGCGCGCATGCTAGAAATAGAACCGACGCCTATTTTTCACGCGACACGCAAGCGTGTTGGAAGCGTTTCCAGGCAAAATAGAATAGAAAAAGATGTTTATATGTCATTGTGACACAAATACATATTAATAAATGACATGTTGATGTTTGAAAGTCTCTAGTTTTTGATATAAATGCAGATATAAATGTAATTTAAAAAAAAAATCGATTTTCTAATATTGCACCTGTCAATACAGAACGAAATATTCTGTAGCCTATTTTGCCGTCAATACTGCCGACGTTGTCTTTGCTGTAATCAAATCAGTATATATATTTATGTTTAACATGGTATTTCATTTTATCAATGGGAAACATACATGTGTACAGACGAGGCTAGCAGCAGCAGCGCTGCATCAGACACGTTTCTGGTGTGTAAAGACAGAAAAATCCACACAGCTGACACGCAACAGAAACGCCACCCTCACGCCACGCAGGTGGCGTGAGCGTGTGTAGCCGGCCTAAGGCTTGTATGGGGTCCCGCCAACAGTGTTGTTGTCATTACTTAGAATTCCTCATGGGGGAGACAGAAACTATGCAATATAGATTTAATGTTTAATATGTTTATGTATGCACCAACAACCAAGGCAAATTCCACATAAGTGCTACTTACTTGGCAATAAATCCTTTTCTGATTCGGATTCTGACTGGGCTCTAAGGTGAAATGCATCCAACTAAATCTCTACAGATATTTTGGAAACAGTAGGGCATTTATTGTATTGCTGGAAAAAAAAAAGAAATTGTGTAGGCAGTCACATGTGAGGTGAGCTTTGTTTTTTTACATTAATTTTCTTCTCAACCAATCAGCTTTTATGACATGGTCCCTGCTTGTAAGTTTTGAAAACATCACTTTTTATCAGTTTACATTCAAAAATGCATGCTGTTTTTATTATTTGATTATGCTCTCTGAGTTCAATTGATAATAGCTGAGTATTTTCCGAGCTGAAAAGCTGCAGTCAGAGTCGACACAGAGAGCATTTACTTCTTTTCCATCTTCTTTCATCCCTGTGGCCCTCGGTGGAGATGCTTTTGTTAGCTGCCACGAAGCAGCCCTTTCACATCCCAAGGCTACACTTTTGGAGAGCAGCGTGGCTGTATGAGTTTCGTCAAATGAGCGGAGAAAGACACACGCTCCTCATTGTTGCTCAGGCAGTCGAAAGTTGCGTGGTGGGTTGAAAGCTAGCTGGTGTTGCACAGCTCAACTGAAGGTGCTGCCTGCTGTAATGGACTCTTACAGATAGACAGCGAGATAAGGAGACACACTATACGGCCGCGCTGAGCTGCACAACACGGACCGCTGCAAGCCAATACCGCGGCGTTCATTGTGATACTTACTCACAGGACCACTGCACTTGACATTGGCTTTGAAAGCGCAGGGGTAAAGTCTTGCAGCTTAATATGTCGTTGAATATGAGTGTTTTGAGACGGTGACAGGTCTGTCTTTCAAGCACAGCTGGGTTTGGGATGTTCTGGTTAGGTGATGCGCCCCATGTCATGAGATACTACAAAGGTCTTCACCAGGGCTTTAGTCATTAATGTGCTGATTAGCAGATGCAAGCCTCAAGAGGAAGATCGTAGGGGGGAGTTACTGTGCATTCACTCGCCTGCTTCATCAGCAGCACCACCAGAAAATGGAGACATTGGAGATGCTTTCTGTAGAGGATGAGGAGACGCAAGTTGAAGGAAGGCAATCATTCCTTGTAGCTTTGTCCTCAACCGGCTCACACAGGAATATATATATATATATATATATATATATATATATATATATATATTTCATAGATACATATCATAGATACATAATATGGCCGTTTGTGACAAAAGATTAAATTCCAAACCCTGTTTTTTAAGAGCTGGTGAAACAACCAGAGAGAGTATAGTACCTCTAAAGGCGCTGACACACCAACCCGATAATCGGCCGTTGGACAGTCTGGTGAGGCCAGTGACTCGAGTCTGTTCGGTGTGTTCCGTGCCGTCGGCCTTCATTTTGGCCGACCTGACATGCTCAGTCGGAGACAGGGCAGTCAGGACTCACCTGGAAATGGCGAGCGGATGAGCCTCTCAAAATCTGACGAAAATCTTTTAAACTGACCTTTGTTGATCTGAAATCAAGACAGATTCAGCAACTGCATGGCCTATTTCTCGCTTAAAATGTTTTCAGAAACACGTTTCGGTGAACTATTTTAGTACAATATGAGATCGTATTCTGAACAAGCCGCCAGTCTGGCAGTGAATTTCCGGAGAAAAAAGACCCACGTGACGCGTTCGTCCTATCAGCTGCCGGTTTTCATTTTCTGGGAAACAATACAGAGAAGCGCCGCCTGCTGCTATGGAGACGTATTACGTTTCGCGCACGCGCAGAGCGTACGCTCAGGTCGGCGTCGCCTCAGTGTGTTTTGAGGCATTTTTTTTGGACCTCGGGGACCCGACTGATCAGTCCGACTGCCTTTTCTGCCGACGGTCGGCCGTCTGGTTGGTGTGTTACAGCTCTAACACTTACTGGAAAATTGACTGGCCATATGGAACTTTCTTTCGTCATTATGTCACTGAGCTGCTTCCTTGCTCCAAATACACTTGTTTGCTGTGCCAGCAGTGCAGATGCTCTCATTAGATGACCAGCTCATTGTTCCTCTGTATGATAATAGCTGTTTATATCTAATTAACTGTCTTGTGCACTGGGGGCACTGGGAAATTGGGTTACAAACAAACACTGGAATCATTACTGCAGGTACATAGAGTTCAGAATGGAAAAAAAAAAAAAAAAAAAAACAAGAATGGAGTAATTCATGGATCAGGTTAACCTTTATCATACTGAAGAGGCATCTGTTGATGGAAGATACAGTATGTCAGCTGAGGTGATGAATGTAAGATGGATTTGGCACTATGTAAAGTCACTTTTGTAGAAGCAACAGTAGTCTGTAGTAACTGTATTATTTCTCCAAAGAATTACTTAATATGTGTGGTATTGCAGTAACAATAGAACACACATACTGCATACTTTCTGTGTGTGACAGTGAAACCCTGCTCCTTAGCTGTAGCTCCTAGCACGCTGTGAATCTCCCCTCTAACCTGCCCCTCCCATCTGCGCTGTGTTCTCTATTGCTCCCTGCAGGTGAAGCTGATGAAATACATCTGTAAACAGCTGCAGTGCAAGCAGAAAGTGCCCGAGACGGAGAGGCCCGAGGCCCTGGACAGCTACCCGCACTTACGAGACTGGTTACGCACCATCAACCTGCGACCGGAGCTCATTGAGGTAGGTCACGTCGTTTTGGTTGAATATCAGTATCTCTCTCTATCTCTCTCTTTCTCTCTGGCCATGGTGACTGTGTTCGTGTCACATTTATGTGGATTCAGAATGTGTACTCAGTACGCGCTCACACGTGCATGAGGAATACTTGACCAGCGACCATCAAAATGTCTTTCTAAAAGAGGAGCTCCGTCATTTTTTATGATCATCATACTTAAGAAGCAAACAGTGGCAACAAATCTTAACTAATTAATTAAAAAAAGTTTATTTTTCATATTTCTTTTAAGGCAATATATAAAGAATCTTTCATGAGACTAATATGGATAGGAAAGTGACTGCTCGCTACAATATTAACTTGTCCTCTTTTAGACAAACTCCTCTTGGTTGCCTTAAAATATTGTTCTAAGCCTTCTGCCATTTATATTTTTGGGCCATGCTAGTGAGACTGGAGAGAACTTTTTTTCTTGATCCCTGAGCAGGACACAGACTCCCCACCAGGGCCCTAACAGACATATTTCCAACGGAAAAAAACCTTCATCGATACATTTGTATTAACATACTTAAAATCAAACATTCACTCACTTTTTGCTGCAAAAAAAAGAGGTTACTGGGCACCTGGGTAGCTCACCTGGTAGAGCAGGCGCCCATATATAGAGGTTTGCTCCTCAACGCAGCGGCTGCAGGTTTGACTCCGCCCTGCGGCCCTTTACTGCATGTCATTCTCTCTCTCTCTCTCTCTCTCTCTCTCTCTCTCTCTCTCTCTCTCTCTCTCTCTCTCTCTCTCTCTCTCTCTCTCTCTCTCTCCCCTTTCATATCTTCAGCTGTCCTAAATAAATAAAGGCCCAACAAGTTATCTTGCAGTGTGCAGTTATCTTAATACTGAGGTTTCTAGTTATGTTGTTCTGACTTATGAGATAACAGCTGGTTTGAGATCCACTATTGAAGATATTATTGCATTGCAATAAATATGCTCATGCCTTTGCATAAGGAAGTTACAGTGTTAGCAGTTAAGGTGCTGTTTACTGTTTAGTGACTATGTCTTCTGGATCACCACTTCTCCTTACACCAAACAGCTTATGCACACCTGGAAAAAAAATGCATTAAATTCCTTATTTCGCAAGTTTAGCGTGATTCTCATTCCACCACGTGATTTGTTTAATGTAGTTGTAATTTCCTCTCTTTTCACCGGCTCCGCTTCCTGCGCTGCTGTAAACTCTTTAAATCCCTCTCATCTACTGTGTGTTTGTATTGTTCTTGTCTGTTTGTCTTTGTTTTGCGACCTTACCCTAACCTGCTTATTTTAATTCTCTCTGCACTTGTTATTCTTTAATATGTCCCAAGCTTGTGCACACTTTTTGTTTTGTTTTTACTGCCTTTTTTCCATATCTGATTATATGTCTTTTGTTTACAGCTTAGTCATATCAATCATGCTGAGTGCTCTGTTTTCTTTTCAGATTAAAACTCAGCACCTTCCACTTTAAAACATTTTTTTTTTTAGTAAAAGTGCTTATTTGTATGTGTTGTATACCAACTGGGCTTTCCCAAAAAGATGTAAACACGTCATGGCTTGTTGAGGACCCATTTAGATCAAACATTATTAGATTGAGATTTCTGCAGTGCATCTCCTTTATCATCACCAATATGGAATGGCTGGTCCAAAAACATTACATTGATTACATTTAGTTTTTTTTTTGGTTTTTTTTATAACCTGGAATCCAACCTTTCTGATTCCATGCTGCAACAGAGAGTGAAATATTGCATATTGTTAATCAAGCATGTGGATGCCATGTTGGCTTAAAGGTCCTATGACATGCTGCTTTTTGGATGCTTTTATATAGGCCTTAGTGGTCCCCTAATACTGTATCTGAAGTCTCTTTTATATAGGCCTTAGTGGTCCCCTAATACTGTATCTGAAGTCTCTTTTATATAGACCTTAGTGGTCCCCTAATACTGTATCTGAAGTCTCTTTCCCGAAATTCAGCCTTGGTGCAGAATTACAGCCACTAGAGCCAGTCCCACAATGAGCTTTCCCTAGTATGTACCATTTCTGTGTCTGTAGCTTTAAATGCTATTGAGGAGGAGAGAGGGGGGGCAAGGTGGAGGGTGGGGGTGTGGCCCTGACCAACTGCCACTTTGCTTGTTTGCAAGCCATGATGTCTCTCTCTTTGTCATGGGTGGGCAAAGCAGAGAAAGGGGAGGTAACCTTGCTCCTTATGACTTCATAAGGAGCAGATTCCATATCGGCTCATCTGAGCTTTCATTTTCTCAAAGGCAGAGCAGGATACCCAGGGCTCAGTTTACACCTATCGCCATTTCTAGCCACTGGGGGACCATAGGCAGGCTGGGGGAACGCATAATAATGTTGAAAAACCTCATAAAGTGACATTTTCATGCCATGGGACCTTTAAATGGTCATGTTTGTCTTTCTGTAACTAAATAATGATGCCTGTGGCCTTACTAAGCAACCTCATTGAATCTTTTATATGGCTTAAAGATAAAAGTTTGCCAAAGCATTTTAACCATTGCCAATATGAGAATAGAAATATCCCAAAAATAGAGTTTAAATGTACATTTTGCCTGAGTGCATGTATCTGTTTGTATGATAACCTTCAGAGGTGCATTTATTATCAGTTCTATGTCTATCTACAGTATGTAAATGTGAGTATTATATCCTGAAGACTTCTAAAATGCCAAACAGTAAGGGGACCATATGAACTAAAACCCACTTGGCTTAATATGTACTCAATAACCATGTAATGTTAATGGCTGTGCACAC
Source organism: Sander lucioperca (assembly GCF_008315115.2). Taxonomy (NCBI): domain Eukaryota; kingdom Metazoa; phylum Chordata; class Actinopteri; order Perciformes; family Percidae; genus Sander; species Sander lucioperca. The sequence goes on from NC_050185.1 coordinate 9,988,723, forward strand.
ATACATAGCAATACTGACCAATAATACTGTATCAAGGAGGCCCGCAGTAGTGTAGCCATGTATGCAAGCTATGCTGTTCATGGTGCTTAAATTGTAATGTTATTATGAGTGAGTAGGTGGGAGGGGAGAGGAGGGCCCACAGCCACTTTTGAACATTACATCACACTTGTGTGTGTGTATGTGTATGTGTGTGTGTGTGTGTGTGTGTGTGTGTGTGTGTGTGTGTGTGTGTGCGTGCATGCATGCATGCATGTGTATGTGTTTTCTTTTGCTTACAGTGTACACATGAGTGTGGGAGGTTGCCCTAGTTTTGTGATCAGTGTTTGTCCTCTCAGTCAGAGTTTAACCTGACTGATAAGCAATTGTGTACTTCCCATGTCAGAAAAACATTCTAAACTCACAAGACTATCTCCACTCTTTCCTTCTGTGATCCACAAACTGTTTGTGCTGTCATTTTGCCTACTGCCTCAGTAACAAAACATAAAATAAACCGTAAATATCTCAGGCTTGTAGCTCTGTATCCACACAGCTTCAGTTTCTGTCTTTAACCCCCTGATCCTCAGCTATTCTTTTCTATTCTACTCAAACTATTCTGATTGTGGTGTGCATACTGTATAACCAATGGAAATGAGAGGAAACTGATGTGGGAGTATGTGGAATTAGCTTAAGAATTGTTCTTACAATGTATGGCATACTAGCAAGGGATCTTCCTTTTAATAAAGGTCCTTACTTGATGTTCAAACTACTATTTAACTAAATGGCTATCAAGCAATGTTAGATCAAAGGTACAATTATATTTAAATTAATTTTTGCTAGAAAATTTCCTATATTTGTTAACTACAGATACACAATCACACTGTTCAGTGTGAAAAGGCGTGTTTTATTATTCTAATCTCATTGTGGATTTTGAGCACTATTTACTGTCTACTAGTTAAAAAACGCTCCTTCAGTACCCTCTTTCTCTCTCTCACTCTCTTCATTGTGCGATAAAAGAGTTGATTCGCATTATAACGTCTAATTTGATAAGTTGTCAATTACTAGTTTTTTGCATGTTGTCACATAATGACCTATATCTACTTGGGGGGGAAATGTGATTGCAAGTCAAACCAAGTTGCAGTGTATTCAGTCCCAGCAGCCATGTATCTGTGTCTTGTCTGAGTGTTATTTTTGTAATTTGTAGCCTGCCAGTGCTACTCAGACTGCCTCCCACTCTGATTTTGCCTTTCTAATGTACTCCTCTACTTGCACAATGTTGTTTTGTGTGATGTCTGTTGTCTTCCTGTTAGCTGCTGTCATTGTTTCCTTCACCCCTGTGCAGTGATCACTTTTTTCTAAAGACAGCGCTTTACTTCATCCATTGCATACATGTGTTAGTTAGGAAATCCTGAGTGAATCTGAATGAACACAACTGACTCTCAAACAGTAGAATAAAAATATTGCATAGACAATATTGCTCAGACTTGACTAACACTTGCCTGTGCTTGGTTTTGAACTTGGACTCAAACAAGGTGGTCTTGACCTCCTACAGATTTTGGGCCCAAGTCCTGTCTTTTGCGTTTACTACTACCTTCTAATACAGGCACATACCACATCTGTAGTACCGAATAATTTGCACAGCCATATAAGTGGAAGAAGCGGTATGATAAATGCCACAAACACACAGGATTACCACCGATTTCCAGGAACAGAGCAAGTCAAAGGGTTGTGTGACCTATTTAATACTGTAACAGGCTGCCCTTTTAATGTTGACTTCCAGCCTGCTACCGGCCATGGTGTTAAGACCACTGCTGTGTTAGAAAACTTACAACACAAGTTTTTTTTATAGATGTTATTTAAACGACTTCAAGCAGAGTCTCTTTGCTTTCTCCTGTGGCACAAATGTCATCAGTTTTATTATGGTGTTAGTTTTAGATACAGGAGAAGGTTTATATAAATCTTGTTTCTGAAGATTTAGCAAATAATCACCAGCAACCTGAAGACCTATATACCTGCTGATTGTTTTTCCAGTTGCAGAGTTTCCCACTGATGTATCATGTATATTGCTTGTGTTCTCCCTCTTTATTATATAGTTATTGAGCGCTCACCCTTTTCTTTTTCTTGGTATTGCTCCACTGCAGGCGGTGGAAGCAAAGTTGTCTCTGGATGCCTTACTGCAGATGTCAGGTGTTCAGGTGAGGGATACACTGCGAAGACTTGGGTCCAGTTCAGAAGAATGTGCCAGGCTCAGTGCTGCCCTCTCCTGTCTGAAGAGTGCCACTGAATCAGGTATGTGTTTACTCCGTGATCAGAATGCATCACATTGTATTCTTCTCGTTCTTTTTATTCATGGTGTTTTTCTGTGTTGTCTGCCGTCCAGGAGGAGAGCTGAGGGACGACGGCAGTCTCTGGCTGTCTGAGCCCTCAAGGAGGGACAGTGGCTCTCTACTGACTGCAGACCAGCTAACCAGCCTGGGAACTCCACTCCGCTCTCACAGTCCCTCACCTCTCGCCCGCCCATCCGCCATCCATTCCACCCCATCCACCCCCTGCGCTACCTTCCCTCATCCTCGCTCGGGCTCTGTGTCAGGGGTGCCCACGCCTGAGGCACTGACATCATACTCCTACAGTGAAAGCCCTCTTACAGATCCCTTCCCAATGTCCTTAGCTCGCACAGCTCGGCTCCACGGACACACTTCCACCCCACCCATAACTCCGCCATCAAAGAGGCGTCACCGACTGAAGCCTCCCTGCACCCCTCCACCTCCATCACGCAAAGTGCTGCATCTACTTCCCAACATCACCCTGACGCGCAGCAAAAGCCACGAGTCCCAGCTGGGCAACCGCATCGAGGACCCACCCACCAACAAGTAGGTGCTCAGAAAGCTGTTTAATCTAACGTACTCTTGCAGAATTCACCCCTGACAAGAGATTTCCATAAGTAGGCCAGAATAGAACTAGATGGGAATCCTCAGATCACATTGTAATTGTAACAGAGTTCCACTGTTGGCTTTCTTAGCACAGGGCATCGGGGAGTGTGGGAGGAAAGTGCTACAGTCTCTTTTAGTTAACTCGCATTGTTTTTGCACTTCTTCGAACTATATTATGCAGGCATTATCAAAGCCTGAGGTCTCATTTTCTGTTTACACCTTGATTCCTTTGTTCTTTTACTTATGTGGGGTATGATGAATCCAATTTCTATATATTTCTAATGTAAGGATCCGTTGATGCTACTACAGATGTCCTGTTAAGATCTAAGCAATTTGAGAAGCTGTGTTAACTTTCTCAAATCTCAACTAATTTTAGCAGATTTTTCGTTTTGGAGTCTACTGCAAATTCTGCTATTCCATTACTAATAGATGAGGCAATACGATTCATTCTCATTGACATACAGTAGTAGTATAGTAGTAGTTTGTTTAATTGTGGAAGTGATTAATTGATCCACACAAAATTAATTGGCGACAATTTGATGGATAAATAGGGATTCAAAATTGTATTTGATTTAACAACAAAACTGGCATCATTAGATTTTTTTTTCTTCTGTTTCATACCACTGTCAATTTATTAAAACGCTTTTGATTTTTTTTTGACAGTTGGTAAGACGACTGTCAAGCACTATGTCAGCCATAATTGTATACGGGTGGATACGATGTGTATAAGGCCAAACTCTTGAGCTCTGTAAAATTAGACAATTAACCTGTAATAATCCACACCCAGTGGACAAATGCAGGGAACAGATAGCAGTAGTGGGTGCTGTAGCCTGTTTAAACAAGCATGATTATGGTGGTATTAAGGTAATTGGGTTACTTTTGCAGCCTCATGTTTCTTATCTCCTACTGATGAAAACAGTGGCCGGTGCAGTTTTCCTAAAATCAGTTTGCAGTCTCATTGTCACCTCAGTCTTACACTGTGTCAGGACAGAAGCAGACCTTGCCTCAGAAACACTCACATTCCCTCTCTCTCCTTCTTCCTCTCTCACATCCTTTCACATCCTGCCTGTTGCTCCTTTGCTCCGGCTGTATGAGTAGAGCTAATCCACACACAGATTCCCAGAGATTATGACTCATGTCAAAACAGGAAGTTTTTCCTAGGACTAATGCTCAAAGGTGGTAAGACACACACAATCTCTCTCTCTCCCTCATTTTTTTTCTCTATTGTGATTGGATGCACATACACAAACAAGCCACATGTTTATCCATAATATCCTGTATGTTTATGGAAGCTTTTGTGAAAGAGAAAAAAAAAAAAATGGCAAAGGCAGCAGAAGTAAATATAGCTGTCATAGATCCAAAGCATAACACACACACACACACACACACACACACACACACACACACACATATACAATCCTGCTAATTTATCCTGTCTTCATACACTTTATGGTATATTACAATGGCAATGGGAAAACAGTCAGAGGTCTGATAGCTGATTGAACAGATAAAATTAGACAAATTGATTATTTTCCCAACTATGAATACTCACATGCGTGTATAAACCACAGAGCTGGCACTGCTTGCTGCTTCGGTCCTTGTGACTTCAGTTTGGGTGTTAAGGTTGTCACCCTTTCTATCCCGTGCCAATGCTATTTAGGTACTCTCTCTAGCCCTTACATAACCTGCCCTATACAGTACAGTCTGTTGTTGAAGCGATGTTGCGGACCGGTTGTAGCACCCAGTCTAGTTTTTGCCAGTATACTGGTCCTACCGATATTCAAATTTTTTGTTTTGCTTTCCCTCTCTCCAGGTGTGTTAAAAAGAATAAGTTGTTACTGAATATGCAAGTTAACGGGAATGGATGTGAGGACTCGCCTTCTCGTTACCCCGTCATGTCAGCGCGCACCCCTGGAGTCACCCCAGCTACCACCACAGCTTCTTACACCCTGCCTGGCACGCCTACCCTCCTGGAGGAGCACAGCACCATTAAGAGTGAGTCATGCACCTGTGTACATTTATTTTTTAAATTCACTTATTTGGTCAATATGCACGTATGATGTGTCAAAAATAGCCTATGTTTATCCAATAAGAGCCGTGATGAATAAGAATAGATGGTTTGATTGGTTCTGAAAAGTTATTACTCCTCATCTTTATTTCATATGCATTTGTGTGCAAGCGTGTGTGCTTGTATTAGGGCTTGAATGTGATAGACCATCTCAAGCATGTCTATGTGAGGGAATCACAACCCAAATGTGGGCTGACTCTGTTCTAATGATAAAATCTGAATTGTTAAATGCTCAGTTTTTTATGTGATTAACCACCCGGGTCATTAGATGCCAAGTCTTCCTTGACATAACCTAATCCTTCCTCCGATCTTTCTCCCCTTCTTCCCATCCTTCCCTCTCTCTCTTCCCCTGGCTAGATAACGTAGCAGGGCATCGCAGCTCCCCACAAGCAGTGAGGAGGGACATCGGCCTAGCAGTCACACACAGGTAGATCTTTTGCTCACCTACACTGTTCTATCCTAAGCTTATGTCATTATAAAGGTAACTAGATTTGTCATTAATGAAATAACAAACAATATTGTAGGTTTGATAGCATTTTTTGTGTTTATGTAGGTTTTCAACCAAGTCCTGGCTGTCCCAGACATGTCAGGTGTGCCAGAAGAACATGATGTTTGGAGTTAAGTGCAAACACTGTCGGTGAGTTAAGCGCTTTCTTTTTAAAGGGTACGTCAATCAACTTTTACGTGTGTTTTTGTTATTGACTGAGACAGTAGAACAGTAGCATGTTAGAAATGCAGATTAAGGAAACACAGGAGCTCTGACAGGATTCAAGCCTTGGCCGTGAGAGTGCATGGAGCTGGACTAAAAGAGTGTTTTAGGTGTCATATACTGATACTCTGCCTACTATCTGTGCAGGTTAAAGTGCCACAACAAATGCACAAAGGAAGCCCCATCCTGCAGAATCTCCTTTCTACCAAGTAAGCTTTGTTCTGTCCTCAATCTGCAGTCGATGGACACAATGTACTTTGCATAGACATTGTGACATTTCCAATTTCTTTTCTAGTCGCCAAAATTCGGAGGACTGAGTCTGTTCCGTCTGACATAAACAACCCTGTGGACCGGCCGCCAGAAGCACCACAGTTTGGAACACTACCAAAGGCCATTACAAAAAAGGTAAAAAAAAAATAAAATAGAAATTCTAAATAGCTTAGGAGTTCTGCATTACAGCAAACATTATTCCTTTGTGTAGACTTATAAAATATCACTGAATCATTGTGAAATTACAAGCTATGATACCTTGAAATAAACTAGGTAAGCCATAGTGTAGATTGCCACTAAAATACCAGACTAGAGATTTATCTCCATGTTAAGCATTTGTATATATGGAAATTCGCACAGAAAACCTCTCTCTGATCCAATTCTACATGTGTTTGTTTTGGAGATAGATAAGACAAATAGTTCTGCAAGTCATTTCGCCATCTGCCCTTTCAAAACATTAGTGAAGCTCACCCCATGTTGTGCCATCAAGCAATTTTTATCTCTGCCATAATCACATCGACTGCTACAATGTAAAAATGAAAGTAAAACAAAGTGTAAAAGTCTTAAATATCAACTCTTGATCATTGTTTGTGTCCATCTCTACCCCACCAGGATCATCCTCCGGTGCTGAACCAGCTGGACTCCAGCAGCAATCCGTCCTCCACCACCTCGTCCACACCTTCTTCCCCTGCACCCTTCCAGCAGAGCAACCCTCCCAGCGCCACTCCACCACCCAACCCCTCGCCCAAAGGCCATCGCGACAGCCGTTTCAACTTCCCAGGTAAGCCTCCCAGATGCCTGGATACAGAAACACAGGTGGAAAGCCACGAGTACAGATAGCCTGACAAACGCAAACAAATCCAGAAAACACATACTGTACATGCTAAAATGTGCATGTTAACATTTCTGCTCTTGATTTCTCCTAATTATATAGATTATTTTCCTGAAATCACGTTTCCAGTTTAACAGTATTTAATAGTATGAACCACAAACAACCCTTCTCTTCCCCTGTCTGTCTCTCTCTCTCTCTCTCTCTCTCTCTCTCTCTCTCTCTCTCTCTCTCTCTCTCTCTCTCTCTCTCTCTCTCTCTCTCTGACATTAACACTGAAGAACAACTGTGCTTTTTCTGTTAATTTGAAGCTTCTCTAACCAAGAGTCTCTCTCCCTGTCATGCTTGTCGGCCTTTCCCTCTTCTTTTTTGTGTGCAAAAGCTGCCTGTTACTTTCAGCATAGACAGCAGTTTATCTTCCCCGGTGAGTTAACGGTCCCAAAGTGTCATGCTGCTGCATTGTTATTCTCCCATCGTTCCACTCTTCAAACCTTAGATTCCCCGTACTGTAGCTCTCTCTGTCCTCTGCATGTTTGCTTTTAGGGTTGTAGCACTTAACTGTAGCTATCTTTCACTGTGTGCCAGCACTAGGATTGCATGACACCTAACAACCTTCTGACACCATCTGCTGGTGGTAGTGGGAAATTGCATGAGCAGTCGTGTTTTGTATGTGGTGGGATGAGGCCTTCCTAATGGAAAATGGGGGGAAACATAATAGAGATAAAGTTTTTGTCCTCTCATTCCTTCCTAAACCATTTTATTTTTCTCTACAGATGTCTCCAGTCATGTCCATTTGCACCCTGAAGTCCTCCAAGACACTGTGTAAGACATTTATATATAAAACTTTTTTTAAAAAAGATTCTTGGTTTTTACCCCTCTGATATCAATTTTCTGTATCACAGCAGTGAGATAGAGCAATCAGCGGATGACATACATGCTGAGCTGGTAGAAGACGAGGATGAAGAGGTAAAGTTGCAACATGTTGCAGTCCAGAAACTACAGGTTTTACCGTCCGTATAATGAGGTTGTTCAGAATCATATTTCTGAAATTTATCTTTGCATCCCATTCTGTTCGATGTTTGGACACTGATTATTGTCATCCATCAAAGGTAGCAGATATAAATAAGATGAGTTGATAGACCGAAAGACTCAGATAGTCTGTTAACCAGACAAAGCTAAAAGCTAAAAATGGTGATGTTGACCCAGATCATCATGACAGAGAAACTTTTATTATGGCACCAAGCCATAACAAACATTCTAACATGAATGGCCTGGTATTGACCAAAAACATAGCTCCACTGACATTTGTTTATTGAAATCAGGTTTGACCTGTTTGGTTGGGATGATGCTGGTGCTGTGTTGTCTTGCTGACATGTAAATATCACTGCAGAGCTGGAGACAAAAATATAATACTTATAAGTCAGTGATGGCTCACATTTATCGAATATATTGACTCATCCTCCATAAGACCAAATACTGTATGTAACCATCCAATAGGAAGATGCAGATGCTTTATATGTCATTTTTGCCATTTTCTCATATCGGTAGAAATGGAGTCTTAATTTGTAAGAATACAGAAAGTTGCCAGTAAGTAAGCACAATAGATAAACAAAGCCGTCGCCACACTCTTGCAGGAAGGGGAGGAGGAAATTGAGGTTGAAGATGAAGACCCCGATGCAGAGGACGATAATGAGGAAGAAGACGACGAGGACGAAGGGGAAGATGAGGAAGAGGACATGAGGATGAACGTGGGCTCAGACGGTGAGTGCGATGAGCTGGATGATCTGCCCAGCTCTCGGGGAAACCAGTGGAAGGGCCCCATCTGCCGCAAGGCCAGTCAGACCAGCGTCTACCTGCAGGAGTGGGACATCCCTTTTGAGCAGCTGGACCTCGGAGAACTCATAGGAAAGGTGAGAAATCTGACCTATATGTTAAATAGTATATGTATCATAATAACCTATGTCGGATTGCAGGGACCCAGGTTCCATTCAGCCCAAGATTATTTGTTCTGGGAGATGGGTCAATTCCAAACAGGATGGATAAGCAAATAAGAAGCTGGGTCCAGACTAATTTAATGATAGCCAGGCAGATTATTTTAAGAGGATGGAAGAATGGAGGGGTGCTGTCAATCCAGGAGTGGGCTTGTGGGATGGCTAGGGTCTCAGCATTTGAAAATATTGTCATATAAACGGTTTGCCAGGTTGGATGTCTATACTAGAAAAATGGGGAAAGGACCTGAATTTTCTGGAGGGCTCCTAAGAAGCTTTGCGCTGGGGAGCTCAATGGTGTTTTAAGCCCCCAATGTCTCCTTCCAGGCATCGCTGCGACCGTTGACTTCAAGGCACCTAACTAGAGCTGCAAAGATTAATCGATTAATCGATTAGTTGTCAACTCTTAAATTAATCGCCAACTATTTTTGATAATCGATTGAGTCATTTTTTTAAGACAAAAGTAAAAATTCTTTGATTCCAGCTTCTTAAATGTGAATATTTTCTTGTTTCTTCTCTCCTCTGTGACAGTAAACTGAGTCTATTTGAGTTGTGGACAAAACAAGACATTTGAGGATGTCATCTTGGGCTTTTGGGAAACACTGATCCACATTTTTCACCATTTTCTGACATTTTATAGACCAAACAACTAATCGAATAATCGAGAAAATAATCAACAGATTAATCGACTATGAAAATATAGTTAGTTGCAGCACTACACCTAACCTTAACCCTAACCCTAACCATAACCATAACCATTGCCTAATCCTAGTGCCTTCCAGGCAGCGCTGCCTGGAAGGAGACGTTGGGGGCTTAAAACACCGATAAACCGCTGGGGAGAGATGCCTATGATGGGCTTATGGTGTTGTCATTTATACATATGTTTATTTGGTTTATGGTTTATTGTCTATTTTGTTGAATGGTCTGAAATATTTTAGTGCACACAGTCCTGGGTGGGTGCTAATGACGAAGGTGGGTGGGTGGGGGGGGGGGGGGGGGGTTGTTCATATTGTAAGTTGTATGTTTTGTTTTCACAATTGTTAATTTGAAAAAAAAAATAGTATATATATCATAGGCACTTGTGCTTGTCGTCTGTTAATGCAGGGCCGCTGGGGCAAAGTGCATAAGGGTCGGTGGCACGGCGAGGTAGCTATCCGACTCCTTGAGATTGATGGGAACAATCAGGACCATCTGAAGCTCTTTAAGAAGGAGGTGATGAACTACAGACAGACCAGGCACGAGAATGTGGTCCTCTTCATGGGGGCCTGCATGGCTCCGCCCCACCTAGCCATCATCACCAGGTAAGAGCAGAAATATCAAACACACCTCTGAAATAGGGCTGTGCAGTTCATTGAGTTATTACGATTTCGTCTCCTTGCGATCACAAAAAAAACAGAGTAATCGAGAAAAAACGATTATTTTGCAAATCACGTTTTGCAAATAAACTCTTATTTTGTCTAGTGTACTGAATGAAAAGAACGGGGAAAGTATTAAGGGAAATTTCACAGTTTAAGGTGTTTTCACTGTTGATTTTTGGAACTGTTTTACTGTTTTTTTAATTTAATAATTGCAACTTCTTTCCAAAAGTCAATGAGTAATGGTGTTAAATAATCGTGATTTCAATATTGACCAAAATAATTGTGATTATGATTTTTTTTCCATAATCGAGCAGCCCTACTCTGAAATAATTTTAACCTGAAGACATGTTTTTTTAATCTTGAATTAATTCTTTTCTTCTCTCTCCCCACAGTTTCTGCAAAGGGAGGACGCTGTATTCAGTTGTTCGAGACACTAAGAACACTTTGGATATTAATAAGACAAGACAAATTGCTCAGGAGATTGTAAAGGTATTTTTTTTTCTTCAATATGTATTCAAATTGATGAAGCCAAGTTTCATGTCCACAAACTGACTTTCATTATAAGAAACAGGAAATCTGTAATATAACAAAGCCAAATATATTGAAATGATATTGTTTTATTAAATAATTTTCTATTTTTGAAATATGTTTCCTTTTTGCTTTCTTTGTAAAGAATTAATTTCCCAAGAGTATGTTGTCAATTCAGACCAAATCTGTATGTGCATGAAAAACCAATGCCACAGCAAAAAGACTCAAACTCTCACTTTGTCTTCCGACACAGGGAATGGGCTATCTGCACGCTAAAGGCATTGTTCACAAAGACTTGAAGTCAAAGAATGTTTTTCATGATACCAATAAAGTCATAATCACAGACTTCGGGCTGTTTGGGATCTCTGGAGTTGTTCAGGAGGGGAGGTAAGAAACGCCACTCCAGAGGCCTTAAAAACATAACCTCAGCCAAAGTGCTCTTCACACCACACTGCTATTACCTGGGAAGTCCAGTGATTTGTAATAATTGCTGCAGTCCACAGTGGCTCCAGTCCTGCAGGTATTTCCCTTTTGCAAATGCTGAACTCTCCTGATTTTAAAAGCTGAATACTTTCCAGCACACCCTTTTTTAAATACATTTTGAACACACAGCTTGCTAATGTTATACTCCCTTTGTGTATGGTTTCATGAATAGCTTTTGTAGACAGAAGTTGGAGATGGACTGCATTTAGTTAATGCATTTTCCATTCCATTTAATGCATCTCTTCACTCAGATTTTCCACTCCATTGATTTGTTAATGACAAATGTGTACCCTTTTTATTTTTATTTTTTCTCCAGGCGTGAAAACAAACTCAAACTTCCACATGGCTGGATTTGTTATCTCGCACCAGAGATTGTGCGCAGGATGAGCCCAGGTAACAACGAGGACCGCCTTCCTTTTTCCACCGCAGCAGATGTGTACGCCTTTGGGTAAGTTCTGCACACTCATCTTTGTTAACTTAGTTTAAGCTCTGGAGACCTACTGTTGTGTCACACCTGTTTGTGACTAAAACGAGCTTACTTTACTGAGAGAGTTTACCATTTCACAGAATGATCATGCTTATTCTTTTTTCCCTTTTTAAGCACCATTTGGTATGAGCTTCAAGCTAGGGACTGGCCAATCACCAACCAGCATGTGGAAGCTACCATCTGGCAGGTGGGGAGCGGAGAGGGCATAAAGAAGGTCTTGGCGGAGATCAGCCTCGGCAAGGAGGTCACTGTGAGTTCAAACACAAGCACAAGTGTGTCTTTAAGAAAATGTTGTTCTGCTTGTATAATAGTGGCAAATCCTCAGCTGTGCTCTAGTGATGGAGAGATGTGAAGATGTTGCAAAAGTTTTTATATCGATCATCATTCATAGTTCCCAGTCCAGCGAGTGTAGGGGTGGAAAAAAAAATCGAAAATCGAATGTATCCTGATTTTTTTTGCAACGATTTTTAAAATTGATTCTTTTGCCTAGAATCAATATTTGTTATGTATTTTTTAACCAACGATTCACCTAAATATTTTTTTGGTTTATACGGTAACGCTGACGGCGACTACATCATATCCATTTCCAGCAAAACAGAACAAAAGCAGAAAATGCAGAATACCCATGTTATGTACAAATGAAATAAATGTCAGACTGACTGACGTGATGTGCATTCTTCATCAGTTTTTAGAAATGTTTAATGATATATTGTCTCTAGAAGTGTACTATTCAACCTTTTTTTTGTTAAATAAGGAAAAGAAAATCACAATACTCAATACTATCGAATCGCAATACTTCTAGAATCGCAATAAATGAAAACTCGCAATACAAATCCAATTGGCACCCATGTATGGTGAAAGAATTGAATCGGGTCAAAAGCGTTTGGTCCCAGCCCTAAGTGAGTGCATGGCTCAGTGGGTTGCCAGGTGCATTGACTCAGAGTGGTTTGTCGTCTCAGGAGATCCTCTCTGCCTGCTGGGCGTACGACCTGAGAGACAGGCCCACCTTCACCCAGCTGGCCGACATGCTTGAGAAGCTGCCCAAACTCAACCGCAGGCTCTCCCACCCTGGACACTTCTGGAAATCTGCAGAGTAGGTATCCAGAAATAATGGACGATGTGAAGACACTGGACGTGTGGGGAAAAAAATATATATATATCTTAGTTCTTATAGTATATTTTCTGGTTCCTTGTGGTACAATGGCTTGTCGGTGAGGCTCCTATTAGTCTTTGGCTTCATACTCTACAAACAATATGGGACTGAAGCCTTCAGAAGTTAGGGTTACTGAGTCTTATTTATAAGTGACATTCGTAAATGGATATTTGTTTGATATATTTTGAAAATAACACAAGTTAAATAGGTAGTATTTCATCATTTCTGTTCACCATCGCACGTGACCTAAATACCCTCTGTCACTGCACCAAGGCATAGCTCTTCTCAGCTCTGCTGTTGCTTGCTCTCTTATGAAATGTGAACTGTGTGGTCTATACTGTATGTGTAAATGTGAATTGTAAAGTGTGAATTTATTCATTGTCACACAACACTCTTGACAATTGTCTCACGACGGAAATGCCGCCTTTTTGACAAAAAAATGTATTACAGGAAATAACTGTAATCATATGAGCGTAAGACTTATAAGAGGGATCCAAACTAATATGAAGTGATAAATTGTATTTGTTTTCATTTCTGTCCTCGTGCGTGTGTTAAACAACAGTAATTTTGCGAGAAACATCACATGGAAGAGGTCAACTGTGTGATCCCTCAGTTAATTAATTTCTTTGTTCTCACTTTTCATCTAGCTATAAATACAGGCCATTTTGTGTCATAGCATCTGAAGTTGAGCGTAGCTGTCCAAAGTGTGAAACAACCAAGTAAAAAATGGAGTTGAATGCCTACAAAAAACTAGATGTAGGAGAAATTTTGGACCTAAAAAAGCATGACCAGAAAATCTGGAAGAAAAAAACAACGTTTAGAAATTATTTCTCACACGTTGTCATCTCCATTATGTATGTGGTAATGCTGTGCATTTCTACACCAGAATGGATTTCATCCTCTTTTTAAGCAGACCAGCTTTTTCAGTTCCTGCTACTCGCCATCTACACATTTATTTACATGACTTCATTACAACTTTGCTTTCACATCATGTTTCTCACTTTTTTCCGCTTCTTATTTATGATTTGCTTCTTCTTCTTTTTTACAAACTTCCAAGACGTCAAGCAACCATATTTTTTTTTTTTTTTTAAACCCGTAGTAAACGGCTTCACTATCAATCCTATATAGTTTAATGCAAATACAAATGACTTTAATAGGTCCGCTTGGTCATAAAATGATGAAATGAAACAATTTGTTGATTGAACTCACACAGCCTGACCTGTTTTTATGTAGTGAATGTATTTAACTAATATACGTGTGTGTAATGTCTTGCTGCTTTTCAAATGATGCTTTCTCCACTGTAAAGCTGTTACCCTTTCACTAACCGTCTAACGTTTGTGTTTTCCTTTTGCTCTTTTCCCTCTTTTCTTTTTCTCTTGTCTAATCTAGGTTGTAGCAGTCACTCTGAAACATAAGCAATGCAAAACAAAGCCTGGGTCTGCCTTGCATGCTCCTGTATCCTTAACTCTTGCAGGATTGATCAAAGCATTGCCTCTGCCTGAAACAGACACCGCTTCCACTAATCCGCAGTCTGATCTTCCATGTCTAACCATTGCGTTTTCTTGTTGGGAAGAGAGGCTCGGTGGAGCGAGGTGTGACAATGGGGGGGGGGTTGGGGGGTTGGGTTTGGGACACAGCTGTCGTCCTTCACACTTTCCCTCCTTTGGTCTAATATCTTCCTTTTGGTTTTGTTCTGTAATGTTGCTTGGGGACTTGTGAATAACTGACTTGTGGTGTCTGTGCTGAGACTGACTGGTGTGCTGTGGTCAGTGCCTGCGGATGGCTGCCATGTTCTCGGCCTGCTCACCTTCTCTGTGCTGCTGTGATGTGGTTGTTCTCGCCGGGGCCCTGACCACACAGCTCTTTTTCTCTCTGAAAAACACACACACACACACACACACACACACACACGCTCACACTCTGCTGGACATAAAATGGACCCTACCACCAAATGGACCAATTCATTTATCTGTGTTTTCCCTGAGAGGTTTACACACGTTTGCAGGCTGAGTGACATGCTCGAACCAACTGCCTCTCTGCTCCTCTCTCAGCTTTTAATGGCTGCGTAATGGCATGTGCGGAGATGGTCACCAGCCCATGTCTAGACACAATATGCACTTTGTCAACAGGAGAAAAAAATAATCATGAACTCTTTTTGTTGTTGTTTAGTTTGGTTTTGAATAGTCATATTTGCAGTGATTTTTATTTTGTTTTTTCCTTCAGGAGGGTCTCAGAGGCTTGGACAGTGTGATATGCTCACTTGTTTGTTGTCTTTCTGGAGTATAACCTGGTAAATTCACTGTTTATTGGGTGCATTTGAAAACAGGGCACTGATGAAGACTTCTGTAGGCTAATCAACAGCTGAAATGAAAAGACACAGGTGAAATATTCCCTTCATCATTCACAATCCATATGGGAATAATGCTGGCTATTTCTAAGACTTTTTTTAAATAATAATGTCCATCCATTGAAGTGTAAAGTGCACCTTATAAGAATATGAGTTATTTAGAAAGATCCATCTTTCAAGAAGTTGAGTGATTTCATTATCTGCTCAAAAAAATATATATAAATCAGGAACCCGGCGCAAGTGTCCTATATCTTCCTAAAACATTACCTCTTGTGCGCGCTTGTGTATACTGTTTGTGATTGCTGGCTTCAGTTGGAGTGCTTGTATTTATGTGTCGTGTGTGGGTGCACGTGTGACTGAGTGAGCGTACCGTGTTGGAATACGTTGGGTTGGTTTTTGTGAAAGACTGCAGTAAATGTTGTGTTGCAAATCCAATGTTATGTAATGTACATACATTATTTAATGTAAAGCAAATTAACATGATTCTTCTAATATTTGTATAAACATTTTATATGTAAAATACATCACGGAATTTTTGAATAGGTACTGCTATGGCTATTACAGATGTGTATATATATTTATATTTTTTTCATGTATAAAATACTGTATAAAAGCTGTACAATTTTTTTTAGAATGGGCCAATACATGTTTTTTTATGTTATTGTAAAAATTCATATTTTTGTATTGCATGTGACTACCATTCTGTACACGCAGTTTCTGTTTTCATCCATGAAAGACAATAAAATGAGGCTTGTCATGTAACAATAGAGTGGACACAGTTATTTTACTGTTGCAATGCAGTTATTGCATTCCTGGCAGTATGAGGCTACAGTATAACTGATGCATCCTGAGACTAATTTCATTTCTCACTTCCAAACAAGATTTGTAAATGCTCGATTGTACGTTCTAGTTCCAGTTGTTGGATTTCACTTACGTACACTGGGTGTGCACAGTGTAGAAAAACAAAAGAATCATGAGCTTTTACTGAGATTTCAGTTTTATAAAAAGAGAAAAAATGCAGACGGTCATAAGAAATGCCATAAAAATATGCAACTTTGTGATTGTGCAGAGTTGATTTGGCTTTATCCAAGAAAAAAATAGAATATGGATTATAAATCAGAATTGTTAAGACTGGGACAAAGATGGGCAGCACATGCATATGTGGATTCAAAGCATACATTTATTTACAACAATAATTCTAGATTTTACAAACCAATCAATGGGGAAAGTTAGAAAGATAATTGTAGGAAGAAGAGTGAAAAGGCTGTATGTTATGAAAATGAAAAGGCACAACTCTGGAATGTGGAGCACACATCAGGCTTAGGTTTCATGAAAGGTCCTGCTTGAAAAGTTTATCCGCTGCAAACCGTATAACTGAAAGAAAGTTTTGTCAAAGTTCTCTTTCCAATGTCAATGAACCTTGAAGCTCATTTGAGTAGGTTACGAAGAAGCTTGTAGCAGCTGTGTAATGTTTAAAATCTCAGTTTGCCTCTAGGTGGCATAAAGACCCAACAGAAAGTAATAGTCATCTTCATTCTGTGTTCTGAACTGGGCTGTTTTTATAACAGCTGTGCACATTTTACATGAAGTTTGCTCATATCTTTTTTTGTGGCATGGTATGCTTTTTTCATGTGTGTATTTATGCAATGTTCAGGTGTGAAAGCGTAATCATTCTTTAACCTAGAACAGCTGAATCAGCTAACAGGAAAATGAGCTACTATCTCCTAAATCTGGAAAATGCTTGAACTTGTGAGTTTGTCAGCTAAAATGTCTGAAGCTGTTCCAGAAATAATGGGGGGGGGGGGCATGATTCAGAGTGCATTTAGGAAGACATCTCTGCATAGCAGCATATTATCTGGTTCGAAACGGATTCACTAGTACTCCGTTAAGTATGTAAGACTGCTTGCATCTGCATTGTCCAAATCTGGCTTGGATATTTTATTGATCCACATTTATCCATAGTTGTAGTCTATAGCAGAACAGTATGGACTGTTGGCATAGGCAATGCTTTATAAGCTTCATTAAAAAAAAGCTCTCTGCCTTGTTTTTCTCACTTTTGTGCTTATGCAGCTTTTAAGCCATGACTATCAAAAGTTTTTTAATATGAAGCCTTGGGAGCTGTCAGTAAAATGATAAATGCTGCTTGCATCCAGTCCTTGAAACCTTTTATCGAAAAGGATGCATCCAAAGTGTGGCTATGACTAGGAAGAATGATGGATTGATTTCTGCGTACTGGTATCAATCCAGCAGAAAAGAAAGGACCTTATATCCTGGCTGATGATGCATTGGCTGATTGGCTGCAACCAAAAGCTCTTTGACTCCGACTGGTACTGGAGCTCATGACCAGCATTTGGTAAGAGGAAACTGTTTCCTTCACTGGGAGGCCAGACACAGAATGTCCTTTCTTCCCTGCATGGCAATCAAAGCAAATAACAATTAGTCATTTGTTTGTTTTTGTTATGTGCTGTTAGAATTCTGGGCCTGAGGAATATTGATATGTGCAGAACCAATGCATGTACTTTTCCTCTCCATCTACACCATAACATTGGGAAAGATAATTTATGACAACTATGGGTTGAGATTATCTACTCTGAACTGCCTTCTGTAGCCCTCAATGTTAACACTAGCCAAACAGTAACCTAGTCAGTGGTGGAATGTAACTAAGGACATTTGCTCAAGTACTGTACTTAAGTACACATTTGAGTTACTTGTACTTTACTTGAGTCTTTTCTTTTCATGCCACTTTCTACTTCTACTCCATTACGTTTCAGAGAGAAAAATCATACTTTTTACTCCACTACATTAATCTGACAGGTTTAGTTACTAGTTACAAATTAAGATTTTTGCACACAAAACAAATTTGGGTTTATAAAATACAATGTTTTATTACAAATTAAACTACCCAAAAATCTACAGGCCTAGAAGTCCAGCTGAAATGATTAGACCATTTAACACAGAACTGTTTGGATCGTTTCTAAAATGTGAGGATTTTTCTGCATTGAGTTCTTTTACTTTTAAGTACATTTTCCTGATGATACATACATACTTTTACTTAAGTAACATTTTCAACGCAGGATTTTTACTTGTAACAGTATTTTTACAGTGAGGTATTAGTAATTTTACTTAAGTAAAGGATCTGAATACGTCTTCCACCACTGAACCTAGTGTACTACTGACAGCATTGTGCCCTGGACTGCACTCAGCCTCTCTGCTCATCACGATCGATAAAGTGCACAGACAGTCATAAATTGTTTCAGAAGATTGCCGTGCTCGAGACAAGGAAATTTGAGCTGGAGAAGTCTTCTGAACTCCACGACACCCTGCCAATGTCTTCTGCAGGCGAGTTAGTTCATTAGAATTCAGCTCTAAGACTGGTCTCCCACACAGGGCAAGATTTATGGATTCAGTTCTTCAGTACTTTAGAAAAAAAGAGAAAATTCAAGTGATGAGTAAGCACTTCAAAATTAATCCTTCCATGTGGTTCCATCCATCTTTTCAAAGCATGTGGCCTCCACCCATCGGCCAGGCTTTAGACGATGCACTCGGACACACAGCAGCCTTGACGGGACAAAGACAAAACATCACAGCTTCAACGTCAGCATGTTGATAGCATATATCTACGACGTTCCACTTCTGGGATTGTTCCGGTGCCGTAGGAAATTCCGCCGGAATTTCACTCTATTCAGCCGGATGTCCTTTACCTTCCGCTTTCATTGTGTTGGAATTTTAAACTCCGGTGGATTTATGAGGACTATGGTTAACTGCTCCTCAGATCTCTGCAGGGTAAATCCAGACAGCTAGCTAGACTATCTGTCCAATCTGAGTTTTCTGTTGCACGACTAAAACAACTTTTGAACGTACACGTTCCACCAAAACAAGTTCTTTCCCGAGGCTGTTTTGCAGCGGCACCGTGGCTCTGCCCGGTGCTTAGTGCCGCCCATGACAATTGTGATTGGTTTAAAGAAATGCCAATAAACCAGAGCACGTTTTTCTTCCATCCCGGAATGCTGTGTGGAATAGCCAGACCCTCCTCCGCAGCGCTGTGGAGGAAGGTCTGGCAAAGCAAGACTGACATGTTGACAACCAGTCTTCCTTCCTTCACTCTCCACTCTCCCACTCTCTCCACTCTAACACTAGCATTAAATTCACCCCTGAGTCACTGGCTTATTCTAATAATGTGTGTCTTATTTTATTGCCTTGTATTATATCTTTTCTTAATGCCTCTCTGCTTATGTACACTGACACTTTGAATTGCCTTGTTGTTGAAAGGTGCTATACTAATAAAACCTATGCCTAAACTGTAAACGTTGTTAGTGACAAATGGAACTTTCCATCACTCAGGGGAAGATGTGTGGGGCTTTTGAGATTAAGTCATCCTTCTATTTTCACTTCCTCTGAAACATATTTAGCCTGATTTCTGCTTCATCAAATTTAATCAGCATCAAGGGCAGAGGCTGAATAAACACTCAGAGTTATCTAAATTGGGTCCTTTTTGTAAGTAAGAATTGTGCATTGGAAAATTATTGAAACGTTTTTCTCTTCAACTTGTATATAAAACACAGGCACCAAACTACTTTTTTTTCTTCAGACAAATCTGAAACAGTATGTTCAGTGCATTTATTCAACGTCTGTGGCCACTACCAATGTGATGAAAGATAGCTGACTTTGAATGACAGTGCCTTGCAAATAAAGTAACTTATGTGGTGTAGTACAACAGCAAATTAACTAGTTACATTTTAGAAGTCAGCCACTGTAATTTATAACACTACTTATGACCGGTGTGTACACATGTAATCTCCACCCTTCTGTCTGAATAACAAGATGCTGTCCAATATTATTATTTCATTATACATTTTTATTATCCGTTTTATTATAGCAATGGTCATGTTGATGAGAACTGATATTTGGTGTCATTGCCTTGATGACAAAAGCACAGCAGATTGACCAGCAGTGTTATACACTCCAGGGTATTTAGCTCAATACCTGCAAAACAGATGCTAATTGGAGCATGGTGGGTGTTGATTGATGAAATGAGTTTGTTAGCTCCTGTGTTGCGTGTTGCTAGTGTCATATGCAGGGATGAGGCAACTTGCCAAATCAAGCAAGTTACAAGTGCAGGTGCAGACACACAGCAGAAATTACCATAAATCACACAGGAAAAGAACTTACAGTTACAGAGGAAACAAGAAGGGGAACTTTATAAAATAAATACACTTGCAGTCAATGCAAATCAATGATATTTTATATTTTGCTCAGTGAACAGATGTTGAACAGGGGTTTTTACATATTTGCGTCACACCTTTATGTGCATGAGTTGTGCTGCAACATTTTCCACCACATGTGGTATTAAGTGACTAAAGTGTCAAAAGGCCTTGTCTTATTGATATGTAACATTAAACATGGACTATAATTAAAGTCGTCTGTGAGCAATTGTGGCTTAGACAGAAATAAGTAGATGAAGAAAACGGCTGTATGCATGTTTAGTCCAACCATGTCACCAAACCCGACATCCGTGGACGCCGGTGAGAAGACAAAGTTATTATAAACTATGCAAGAGATGACATAGCGTGTCAGCATGTTCGTTTCCAAAAAGAGAGACCTGTCACAGGTCTTAAAGGCTATACCATTTCAATAAATAAAGAATTGTGCAAATTGCAGCTTTACTGCTTGTATTAAAATCATGCAATTTCTAACTTTGGTGTCATGCAGATTGTGGGTTGTGTTGGGGGCACTGTTTGTAGATGTTATTTTTACTCACAAAACTAAAGCCAGAAATGGCTAATAACCTTAAATAAAATAGTTAATGATCAATGAGTTAGAACTATTTTACCCTAAGTAAGCTACTCAGTGAGTATTTAGGATGGCTGCAACTTTTTATAGCCTGCTGCACGACAGATGTCTGCATGACCAGCTACAGCATCGAACAGAACACCAAAAACCACTTCCTTTTCTAATTTTAGTCCAAATGGAGAAGTAAGAACAAGACGGACAGATGAGTGTGCCATTGATTTGGATTACTGTCATTTGACATTGTTGCTTCATACATCGCTCATCTCTTTTCACTTGCAGCACATTAGGGACATTTTTATTTATACAAAACCATATTCTTCCTGGAACTACATCACCAACAATGTAAGTGACAGATTGCATTAACATATACTTTTATTTTGAAACCTGTAAACAGTAACAAATGGACCAAGGAATAATTGTATCAACTAAGAACCCTAAGAAGAACAAATATGTGCTGACATCTGTATTCAGTGTTGTTGTATGGTTCTGTTCTAAATCCTGATGATACAATTGTGATGTTTTTGCAATTTTAGACTACTTTAAAGATAGCCCTGTACATTATGAAATATACAGTAAACTGTTTTAGGGTTAAAGATTACTTTAAAATGAGTTTACATCAGTTTCAGGAACAATTTACAATCATGTATTCACAAGTATCAATAAAATGCAAGAAATATGATAATGGCTACTGAAAACTGAAATGCATAAGTAATTAATTTTAGTAAGTAAGTAAGTAAGCTAGTAATTAATACTTAAACTATGGGGGAGGGGGGATTTTAGACCAAACAATACAAGCACCTTAGCTCATAAATTCAAAGCTTATTCAATTAAAGGATTAAAGCATTATTAGGTTAAAGGATCATTCAAATTACACATAAATTACAGTACATTGTTACTGACCATTTTCTAACCACGCTTTAGTTTTCTTTTTATATATTTAAAGGGCAGCAGCTGGTTCCCGTGTATAGTACTGAAATGAACAATTGCTTGAGATCCGTGGAGATAATGCCTCACACTGTTAGCAAGAAGAAATTCAACGGCAACTAAACGCTCATTGTGGTGGATTAACTTTTCAATCTTTGCCAGGTTCTTTTCATACTGTACACGGCTGTGTACAAGAAAATAATCGATTTAGAAATCTAAGAAATCCTTATATTGTTTTGGAAAATGGTTACAAGTAATCTAAAGTATAGGCTATGTGATTTGCAGTGGTGGGAGAAGGCAATAGCAGTACACAGTGTGGACATACTCTGTTACAAGTAAAAGTCCTGTAAGTTTTACTTCAGTGAAAGTACATAAATATTAGAATCAGAATATAGTCAAAGTACCAAAAGTAAAAGTACTCATTAGGCAAAATGGCCCATTTTATAATCATATATGTTATATTAATGAATTATAACTATGAATGCATTAATGGCTAAGCATTACTTAAGGCCATTTTATGGTTCTGCGCAAGCTCCACACAGAGCTTTCGCCGTAGCCTGAGTGGCCTGATTTTTATACTTGTGCGATGGTGTGTGTGTGTCGAGCCGGCATGTGTGTGTGTGTGTGTGTGTGTGTGTGTGTGTGGGGAGTGAGTTAGAGCAAGGGAGAAGTGAGAGAATGACAGCAATTAGCTTCGGAGCGAGTACCGACTCTAGAGTCATAGTGAGAGAAACAAAGTGTCTCCTCTGTTCTTTCTGACCAAGGTGGGAAATCTTTAGCAGGAAAAGTTAACCCTCTCCTTGATTTCATGTTGTTTATGGAGAAAGAGAACCAGGAAATGAGTCGGGGGAAATGCAACGCTAGCAAGCCACGGCCGAGCGAAGTGCGTCGCTGCGACGTGTAGTTACATTTTTCGAGAGGTGCACGTCAGGCTACGCCGTAGGGTCTGGCGTAGACGCAGAGGGGTCTGTGGGAGTATGCCGTCGATTCTACGCAGAAGCATAAAATGGCCTTTAGTTGTTACCGTTGGTAAAGCTGGGACTAATGTAACCTACACACTGCTATTGTAGCATAATTTGGTAACACTTTATAATAACCTTTACTAATAAATGGTAAATTGATAGTTAATTAAACCTAAGTTAATGATTAATTTTACTGTTAACAGACAATTAAGTTATTATTTATAATGTTTACTTATTATCAGTAATTCTTTATGTTATTTTAACAGTTTATTGTTGCACAGGTCATAACATTTTATATATTACATGAAGTACTTGTTAGTGATTACCAACTGATTTGTAAACCTTTAAGGAGGCATTTGTGGTTGCCTGGGTAGCTCACCTGGTAGAGTGTGTGCCTATATACAGAGGCTCAGTCCTCGACACAGTGGCCGCGGGTTTGACTCCGACCTGTGGCCCTTTGATGCATGTCATTCCCCCTCTCTCTCCCCTTTTCATGTCTAAGCTGTCCTGTCATTATAAAGGTCCTAAAATGCCCCAAAAAAATATCTAAAAAAAAACAGAAAGCATTTGTACGCCATCAATAAACTTTATTTGGATGGCAATTATAAAGGTGCAACTGATGATAATAATTCCTTCTAAATGGTTAATAAATACTTTGCAAAGCATATATAAGCATGTGTTAACTACATATAAAATAACATAAATTATAACATTACTAATCATTAGTAAACATGATTGATCATCATTTCATTGTTTGTTAAAAGTAAAATAAGTATTAACTATAGTTTACCGATACATGAATAGGAGTAAAAAGTACAATATTTGCATTCAAAATGCAGTCGAGTGGAAATGTAAAGTAACGGTATTCTGCCTCAAAATTGTACATAGGTACAACTAGAGTAAATGTCCAGTTACTTTCCACCATTGGTGACTAGGCTTAAACCCAAACACAACAAAAACGTCATTTTGGTTTGATTATGGTTGCCCCATAGATTAGATTGTACTATGTCTGGGCTTCTACCTAATTCTCTTCAATGTAACAAATTTGTATTCAAGATCTTATTTGAAACCAAACTGTTATTCCATGTCTTCTCAGATACCAACATGAAGGACCTCTTCTTCCTGTGTGCACTATTGTGTGGAGCTGATTGTGCATATAATACCATACATGATCCCACTTCCTCAATTCCAGTTTCAGTACTGCCCACAGATAATGCCACCAGTGTTGCCACCAGTGTTGCCAGCACGACGCCTGATGCCGCCACACTGTCACATAAAGTTTTCCAGGACTCCAAAAGTCAGAGCACTTCACATTCACCTGACACAAAGCCACCCACCATTCCCACCACCACACCCATGGGGTTTTACAAGGAAGTGAAGGAATATCCTCTAATGCTCATGGTGTCTGGCGGCCTGATCATAGCCTGTACCATTCTGCTGGTTTCTACTGTGATGTTGATATGGAAAGTGTGCCACTTGAGAAGGCGCATCAAGATGCTGAGCAGCAACGCTGACCTGATCAGCACCAATGATTACTGGATGGGAACTGCCAAGAAGAACAAAGAGACAGAAGCCAAAGAGACCACCGTGTTAATGTCTGACATCAGTCAAACACAGGAGGAGATGGGAAATGGTACCACCAAGGAAGAAGGAGGGAAGGTAAAGGAGGATGGACAAACAGGAGAGGAGGACAAGAAGGAGGTGGGAGACACGAGTGCCAAGAGTGAGGGCGCTTCAGCTACACCTGTAACCGTTGATGAAAATGCAGCCTCCTCAAAGCCACAAGAGGAGGCCATTGATGCCCAGTCCACTAACGCAGTAGCAGCCTCCTCCTCTGAGACCACAGAGGAACCAAAGGATGGGGTGTAGAGTTGTGTGTGTATGCCAAAGAGTTTCCTGTTTCACTTCCCTATAGGTTTTTATTTTACTACCCCGTTACAGTAAATGAATGATACTTCTTTCAGCAGCTTTTGCTTTTTAGCTTTACAGTAAGTTGCAACAACTGCGTGTGCTGCCAAATCTGTCAATCTGGGCACTGAGCATTTTGGGCTGAAACCAGTTGGTTTATATGTATTTCTCCGTTATTTGCGTATATTGGAATATATTAATATTATGAATACCTGTGTCTTAACACACCTTACTCTTGTGATGTATATACATTTATGATGGATATGACAACAACCAGAGGAATAAAAGATAACATGACCTCAGTCTTGTATTCATTATTATGCAGCCATTTCCCATTTAGTTGTGGCTGTATATTATGTGTGTACGTTTTTGTGTGCGTGCGTGCGTGCGTGCGTGTGTGTGTGTGTGTGTGTGTGTGTGTGTGTGTGTATGAGAAAGAGAGAGAGAGAGAAGAGAGAGAGAGAGAGAGAGGTCTGCTTGATTAGCAAGCAGAGAATGTGCCTCCTCTAGGCAGTGCCACTCAACTCAGAAAGAAAGCTCTCTTTCACCTCAGCCAGAGCTGACAAAGCCAAACAAAAAACCTTTTCAAAAACCCAATATGCACTTGTTTCCGCCGTCTTTTGCAGATAATCGTTCATCTCCTTACTTGTGACGTCATGGTGGATGTGCACCCTTCATTAAAAGTCTGAATACTTTGTCCCTTCTCTTTGCAGCCCTTGCTTCAAATCCAGCTCAACTCTAATAGCAATGAGGTGAAAACACTTTGCAGTAGCTCTGGGTGTCTGCAAGTTTAAAGATGGGATGCAGTCATATCAAATCAAATATGTATAGCTATGTACTGGAAGTATAGGCCGGCATGAGAGGAAAGTACAGAGAGAGTTGAGTGAGGAAGTAATGAGCACATTGCAAAAGAGGTACTTTGCCCCATTTACATGACAACTGAACAAAGACAAGTACAAAACGAATACAAGAGAACAATGATGCTCAACTGCTGTGATTACATAAATCAAAATGATATTTATTATTAATTATTTTGTTAAATTTGCCACATTTAACTCTGATCACCGTCTGTATCACTGTCCCTTAGAACCCAAGGTAAATGATGTGTGGCAGAAGTACAGCAATGCAGCTGCAGAATGGAGAGTTGCTTGTATTGCTGATGACAGGTAGGAAGCTGCAGTAGACTAGAGTCCTCTGCAATAAATCTTGAATGCTTTTGTGGCAGTGTCTAAATTTACACAGGGAAAATAACAACCAATTACAGCACAGTGTTTCTTTGTAAGAGAATGCTTTAAAGAGGGATAATATTGATTTAGGTGATAACTGATGGCAATCTAATTTATTTTTAGTACAAACAGGACTGAAATCACTCAATTAATCTAACCACAACAATAGTTGTTGCTTTAAATGCAGAAGTAAATCCTGAAAGCTGCCAGATAAGGGATTGAGGAGTTTTCTTTGTAGCAACCTTGTATGCAGGGACCCCTCCGTTATGCGTGCCCCCCCCCACCACCAACACCCCACCCCTCCCCGCTCACTTCCACAGCACAGAGTAAATCCAGAGCCGGCAGTGCCTGATTGCGCTAACCCATAGATCCATACAGGCAATATCAAACTCTCGACTCTTCAAAGAGGACAAAAGGACCAGGTCAAACTCCAAAGCCCGCACTGGACAAGTGAGCAAGGGGCAAATTCTATGAGTGGAATTAAGGCATAGAAAGAAAAAAAAATCACCTTCAGCAGAGCAGCAGCTGGTCCCAATCTTGAAAGCAGGAGAGGGGAAGAGGGGCTGTACGGCAAAAAGGAGCAGAGAAAAGTGACTGGAATGATAAGATGGGAAGGTGAGTTATGGATAAATTTATAGACTCTTTTCTACACACAAATTCTGCCACACCCTTGCTCACATACTGCAGTTTCAGCAGTGTAGACATCCTGGCTGTGTCTTTGCCTGCCGTTGCACCAGCTGATGCATGAGTTCTCTGTGGAGTCGTTAATACAACCCATCTATTGAGCTAGTTCTCCTCCTCTGAGAGCATGGGACTGACTGCTCTGACAACCACTGATGACTGAACACGCAAACTGATGCCAGGGAGAATGACTACAGGGATTTCTCATCCTTTGTGATGAATGATATTCTTGAATAGACTCGAAATATCCCCTTGCAGATCAGGTCAATTTCAACCTGCTACTGATGATGCATATTTACAGTACAGTATGAACATTTCTCAAAAGGACACTGCTACAACATTCCTAAAAAAACATTCCTGCTTGATTAGGGGAGTTTGGCATGTGATGCGAATGTGAGTATCCACTAGCAGTGCAGTGATGTGCAGCAAACGTTGAGCAGTCTGTTGTTGTTGGGTATTTACAGTATGTATGTACCTAAGATATGTGTGTGTGTGTGTGTGTGTGTGTGTGTGTGTGTGTGTGTGTTTGTGCGTGCGTGCGTGTGAGGGAGAGAGAAATTCTGACAGAGGGTGGAGCTTTATAGAAACGATGAAACAAGTTTTATTCAGCACAGCCCTCTGCAGTCACTGTGCTTCTCCTACAGATAGCAACGTTTCCTGAATTCACTTTCCAAGCACACTGCAGGCATCATTTAACAGTATGCCTCAAGGAGTTAAAGAGGATGCTGTGTAAGACAAACCTTAACATTCTCCTGTCCTGTCTCCCTATCTTTCAGCAGGCATGTTCTGCTGAAGCTCTCCCCTAATGAGGCCCTTCTGGAACTCCTGCTTGTGTTGTTGCTGGGGTTGCATGTCCTGGCCGTGTGCCCCTCCATGTGCTCGTGCGGCCACAGCCACAGAGAGGTAGACTGCTCATGCAGGGGTCTGAGACAGTTGCCCGATGGCCTGCAGCACAACATGCGCTCCCTCAACTTGTCCCACAACCGATTTCACAACCTGGACGGCCAGCTCACTGCATACACCCATCTCCGCTTCCTCGATCTGTCTCATAACCGACTGAGCCACCTGCCCGCCGGCTTGCCTCGTTCCCTCTGGCAGCTCTACGCCACCTCCAACCACCTCCAGTTGCTGGACAAGAACGACACGGTCAACCAGTGGAATCTGCGACTGCTTGACCTCTCCAACAACAAGCTGGAGCGTGCCATCTTCATCAACAACACGCTGATCAATCTGTGCACGCTCAACCTAAGCCATAATCAATTCTGGACTTTGCCCACCAACATGCCAGTGTACCTGGAGAATATTGACCTGTCCCACAACTTGCTTGTGAAGGTGCTGCCGGGCTCTCTGGACCGGCTCCTCAGAGTAACTCACTTCTATCTGCATGCTAACCGCTTTTCCACGCTGCCATTTGGAGTGTTGGACAAGATGACATCAATTAGAGTAATCACTCTGGGCGACAACCCTTGGGACTGTCACCTTTATGCCGACATCACCTACTTACTTTCCTGGACTCAGCACACCCCTGCCCGCATCCTGGGCTGCCCCTGCCACACCCAGCCTGTCTGTGGAGGGGCGCGCCCTGGCAGGGCTGGAGGGTGGCACTTTGCTTCCTACAACCTACCCCCCCTTGCAGCGAGTGCCCAGGACCTGAGCTCCATGCCCCCTGACACCAGTGTGACAGGGTGGTGGTACTCTGTTTCTGCTCTGCAAAGCACCCCACACACCCCCAAAAAGACCTTGAACACACATGTCCCTTTCATAGCCACACCCATGAGCATCACCACCCTGCGACCCAGAAGCACAGGCACACACCTAACTATTAATCACCTCTCTGCATCTGCTAGCCCAGCTGCCGCAGAACACATACTCCGCACTGATTCCCATCTCATCTCTGGCACAAAGGAAGGTTCATCCATTGGCACTGATACACCCTCTTTTTCTGACACAAGCTTCATTACTGAAACATCCATTAGGGCTGACATGACAGTGGCCACAGACAGTTTCTTTACAACAGAGAGCCCCTCCATCCAAACAAAGAAGACAACCACTCTTCGCACCAGGAGTGTGAGGAGGAAGAATCAGTCCCTTCCTAGCGGCATCAGCAACAGAAGCCCGACTCTTGCTATCTGCTCCTCGCTCCCTTTCCTACACAAGCTGGGCCTTCTGTCTGTCATTCTGCAACAAGTCCTCTGAAAGACAAACACTATGATTTCACCGCACAAACAAATAGGGCACACACAAGACTGTTGACTGTTGTAGTACTGTCATGATTGTACATTACCAGCTTTTTTAGCAAAAGGGCATTTACAATACAAATGCGTCATGACAAGCTTAACAATTCCTGCTATTCTGAATATGGTATGATGTTACTTTTATAATAATTGGTTAAAAAACAATGCATTATCTTTTCTAAAAACAATTTTTACAAGCCTCCACTTGAATAAAAAACAACCTTGTAATGAGTATAGCTAAGCACATGATGGCACTATACATTCAGGTACTAGTTTATTATGAATGTAGCCTGGTGCTCATCTGCAAATAAAGTCTACCCATTTCAATGCTGTCCAGTACCCATAATGATCTTAAAATTATTGTTTTATTTTCCCCATTTTTTCTACAACTATTGGCAGGATCTGGCTTATGTTGCTTTTGTCATATTGTGGCCATATCTTTTTTATTTTATTTTATTGCATTGGCTTTCAAAAAGGTATTACACTCGTATATCTAAATCTTGACTTATTTTGATTCTTTTGCCTTTTTGCGTAGATGTCCTCGATGCCTGCCTGCTTGTTTCACGTAACAAACCATATCACTTACCAGCTGAGGACAGGGTGTATGTAAAACTCTGGTCATGACAGGAAAAAACAGAGTTCTGTGGAGTGGAGGGGAAACAAATGGACAATGTTGCATCACTATCTTTAACAAAGTCTGAGTGCCAAGTACTGCTTCTGTATTTTGATCACATCTTAAACTTAAGTGTCCTTCATGATTCAGTGACGCTCGTGAAAATGATCTGCATGGTGATTGAACGTTCCAGGAATGCTAACCTACTGCTATATTGCCGCAGAGCATAAAAGCACAGACATTCTCAGCTTATTTATATGAAATGTTAAGATATTCCAATCTCGATTGCATTAGGAGTAGATAACAGTGATGTGCCAGCCTATGGGTTTTTACATTTTAGATATACCTTTGCATAATGGTACCGAAAGGTGCCAAAATGGTAGGAAAGGCAGCACAGCAAGTTGCATTTGATAGTTTAAGAAAAATACAGTGCCAGGGAATCACTTCTCCAAGGCAATTTCTGTATGGTCAAATAAAACTGATGAGATATTTATACCTTTTGATGATTGTTTGAATTTTTTTACCCTACATTTTTCTTTATCCTACACTGTAGGATTGATTTTTTTAACAGTGTTTTCACTAATAGCATCTCAGTGGGGAGTGGTCAACATCTACATATCCCATGCGTCTTTGACATACTGTAGGTGTCAGCCATAGACTGTATGGTGTCAGCCCTTAGGCTGAAGTTAAAAAAACAAGGTTATAGAAACTCATTAAACAGTGACTTATTCAGCTATAACTGGTGGGCATAGATTTGTTTTCAAGTGTATTTATTGAGGGAAGGATCAGCCATCACTACTACGTTTTCATTATCAAGCAGCGTTTTGACACAAAAACGATCAAAGAGTTTTAGCTCCAGTAGCAGAACTGATGCTGCGTTCACGTGGTGTCGGACACATCGTAAAAACAAGCTTCCGAGTTGGAAGATGCACGTGAACGCCTGCTGAAGTCAGAAAAACAACTCAGGAACTCAGGAAATCTTTTGGTGCCCGACTTGATGTCATATGTGTCATTAACACGGCGGGCAAAACTAGATGTTTTATTAACGGTAAGAAACTTTTATTTTTTTTAGCAACTTTTTGCTCAAATATAATTTTTAATATGGTATCACCGTTAGCTGGTGTCCATTTAGAGTGACTAGTTAGAAAAGTTATTTATTAACGTTAGTACGGTGTTTAACCCTTAATAACAAGTCAGGTAGGTTACATTAGCTGAAGATATATTTTAGTATTTATCGGCATTCAACCTTGATTAACAAGTCAGGTAACATTAAACTGACTTGATAGTGTTAAATGCTAATAAATAACTCAACTCACTGATCTAGGTAACTCTGTGAACAGCAACTGGTATTAACGGTAATAGCTAGTGTTGCACGGCGTACTGCTACTATAAAGTTACCGAGATACTCCACCGTTAATAAACAGTAGCCTACTTATTCACGCTTTATTAGTAACGATACTTTGAAGACGACAGTGTTTTAATAAAAGCCGTATTTAGTATTTTTTTAGTTACATCAATGTGCGACAGTGGGCAGCGCGTGTGTGCAGGGCAGGCTCTGTTTAGTTTTTTTGTTATGGTTGCAATCAACAATCCGACTTTCCGACTTGGGAGCACATAAACACACCAAAGTCAGGAGAACAACTTCCGATATCGGAAACTCGGACCATCCGAGTTGCACATGAATGTGACATGGAACGTCTGACAAAGCATATCACATGACCTTTCGCATACATTGGGCATGTGCGTGCTGTTGTAAACAGGAAGCATATTGTCTAATGGTACTCTGCAGTTGAAAATCATGGATGTATAAATTGAAAATACAGAAAATACTTTGGATAAACGGCAACAACGGCAACAAGTAAGACCAGGGATTTATTTGCTTGGACCAACAACAAGGTGGAACTGTTACTGAAAGGTATGTAAGCCTGCCTAACATAAGACTGACTGACCTGTAGCCTATCATCGTTTCCAAAGGTCTCCGTTTCTTCCCGTCCAGACTACAACACAACCCCGGAGTTTTCTAACCAAAACGGGGGCAGCAGTGTTTCCAGATGCCTCTGTTTTAGGGGCTCGAAAGCAGCATAGTATTTTGGACGCAAGGCCTTATCTTAGCAAAAGATATTTGTTTTTAAACCAAAACGTAGTAGTGTAGATGTAGCCTAAGCAACACTTATTACAGATAGACCTTGCTTCACAGTTAATCACTGTTGGAAATCACCTTGAACAAACACATTTTTATTGAAATTGAAATGAAAATATATTCCTTTCTATACAAATTCTTACTGACACAGAAAAATGCTATACAACTGGATAAATTGATATAATTCTTAAGATTTACTGAATACACGCACTATAATAGAAGTCACACAGAGTGAACAAAAATAACTGATCATTGAATCTGCGCACCAGCCTTCATTCTGAAAACTCAAACACCTGCTGAATAAATTTTGTGTATTTATAGCTTAGAAATAGAAGCCAAAACAGAAAGGAACTTGTGGTTGGTGCGCTCTTTATTTATAAGCATGGTTCAAGTTTTAAAAGAAAGTGAACTTTCATTTCTCCTCTCATATCAGTTTCTCCTTTAACTTGCATATTGATTTAATCACTTATAAATTATTATTTTTATTTAGTTTATTCCAACCAATCCTCCAAATTATTACATTTCTGCCAGTAGAAAGCACTATTAACCAGCCAGCCAGCTAGTTTCCACTGTAGACCTAGTTTAAGGGACATGTTAAGTGATTCATTTTGCACCATTTGTGTTTTATTGAGTTGTTGTTATGGTTCATATTTGCCCACAAACAGATGTTTGCCGGGAATAAATGTTTGAGTTACTAGAAAATCATTTTGGTTTATGTCGGTTTTAATTGTCAAGCTGAGGACAAACAACATAACCACTAAATCAATTGTTCTTTTTAGTTTCCATAATTGCAGCTTTAATACTTTCTAATCCTTGACAAATACATGATACATTTTATTTACTTTGTGGCTCCCTTCTTTAGCTGTAGAACTTTAAAACATCTCTTCAGAGTACTATAGGTGCCAGTGAGCTGGCCTGCTAGCCAATTATTTCCTCTGTAGACAACACAAAGTAATGTCAGATTTCTCTTCTGGCGTCTCCTAATAACTGACAAGGTGTAGAAGGCTAGCATCATTTACTGCTGCCATGCCTCCCTTCTTCATCTCTCCACCCGGGCTTGTTTTGAGTGAGCTGCTTTCTTTCTTTCAGCCACACTCAATAAGACTCACTCTGAGTGTGCTTCATGTACTCGGCAACCCCACTGCCCTCTTGTGTTCTCATACATTTAAGTCCCCATCAGCTTTATATATCACTGTGTTCAGTTAATGGCATATAAAAAGGCTTTAAAAACATATATAGCATATTACAATCCGATTGCAGGCAATCTTTGTGAGTGTTACTTTATACATCTTTGTGTGTGTGCGTTGCTGAAAAAGTCCCCTTTCTTCTGTTTTTGAAGAGCACTGCTTAGAAAGCTGGCTCGCCACCAAGCTATTTGAGTTAGATTGGAACCTTTTTTTTCTGAGACTGTATACAGAAATAACAGGGAGTCTAGAAAACAGGCCAGTATTTTAGCTGTTTCCCTTAACAGGCAGTGGAAGTCATGCAGTCTTTCCCTTCAGTTGAGAGAGGCCATAAGGCCACTGTAGGTGGTGAACCTGAGTGTGATTTTAGTCTCACTCCTAAAAGTAACACAAGAGACGTGTCACTTCGAACCACCTCCGTGAATACACACGTAGACAAAGGCACAATTATGACATCAGCTCCTATTATGATTACATGTGCTCTAAGTGCCCTCTTGTGGTGGTGGGACAGAAATGAATGTTTACACCAAAACATTACAGCTAAAGACGATTCTTAGAGAGAATGTGTTCTTCACTAGGACACCATCTGCTGCTGACAGAGACTATTCTCAATGAGCTTTAGAAAGAAATTCACTACTGTTTAAAATGCACAAAAAGTGTGTTTTACTGCTCCACACTGCAATCAGAATCAGAATCAGAATCAGAAAGCAGTGTATTGCCACAGTAATGGAACTACATGGAATTTGCCTTGGTGATTGAGTGCATACTGTACATACAAACAAACAAATTAAACATTAATAAGAATACATAATAAATGACAGGACTTGATAATTCAACACCAAACATGCAACTGATGTTCAGATTTTGAATAAAATGCATCTAAAAACTGTAGACCATAATGATAAACCAAAGCTCACACACACATATACTGATGCACACTGACATTCCCTGAAAAGGTCACTGCAGCCTGCTTATGGCTAAAACAATGGCTGCCAATTTCGGCGTCCTTAGAGCCTGCATCACATTATCAATTGTGCCCCAGAATTAGGCTGGTTCCCAACCAAAGGACGTTCAAATGTTGCAGATAAAGTTTATCTGATAAACCTAATCTGTATTGACAGCTTGGGTCTATATGCCGAGGCTCGCCGTCTCTTTGAGCCAAGAGCAATGTGTTCCCGTCTGTGCACTGATCAGCTGAAAAGCAAAACGTGTAGGAATCTGGAAGAAATAACAAGGCGTACTCCAGCAGCCGAAAGACTGATGAGACAGGGAAAAAAATCAAACCCTGCAGCAGGGGGGAAGCTGAGGAAATGGTATCTCTCGCTCTCGTCTCAATGGCACAGACAAGGCAAGGTCAGTGTTAAGGTTGGTGGTTGCAGAATAGGAAGTGGTTTGCAACTGAGAGAATATATGGTGGCAGCCAGTTAGGGGGGGGGGGAATTATGTAACAAGGAAAGGAGAGAGAAAGGGCTGGTAGAAAGCAAAGAATGAGCCAGAAGACACCACTTAGCTGGTGTGTCCAGAGAGGCCTGCTTACTGTGCCATTCTGCCCCTGGAAGATTTTAAAAGGAATGCCTGAGGCATATCCACTCATATAAACAAACTCAGAGAAAGTGAATAAAACTGGGTTTAGGAGTTCTTCAGGCTGGAAATCCGTAGCCTTATTGTGTTTCAGTTGGTCGGTATTGCAACAACAAATGGAGCTGTGCGGCATGCATGAGTATGTCTTAACACCGTTATGCAGAGGAACTCTTAAGGATTCTGTAAATTTGCATGATAAGCCAGAGAGCATGGTGCACAGCTGTCCTGAAAAGGATTACAACTAAATGGGCTTTAAAGTACTTTGACAGTGGACAGAAAGTAGATTTGGGAAGATCAAAATGAAGCTCACTTTAGAAACAATGTTCAATTTAAAATGTTCAACCAATCCAAAAAAACAAAAGATTGATATAACTTACATGATACCTACATATACAACTTCCTGTCTTGACAAAGCTCTCCAAAAGGCCAACACGCACATCTTTCTCCCCGCTGCTGACTGTACAGGTGATAGGATGGCTCCTCGCCGTGCTTTAATGCCACTTGTCATCATCTGTAACACACAGCTCTCTCTGGAGTCGTACAAAACTGCAGCCAGAACATTCCAGGGAGCAGCAGGGGTATGAGCTTATCTCCCAGCCCAGTGGAGCAAGTAAATGATGTCGTCATCATCCACTTGTGTTGGAGCCCGATTGGTCTAAAGAGCCCCACATGCAAATGGTCTTTTAATACTGAGGTCCAAAATGCAGATCAACTTGCTCGATCTATATTGTTAAAACAGAAATGTATGTAGTTAGAGTATATCTGCAAAACTGCTGTGTTCTGATCTGTGATTCTCTGGAGTACTACAAGCTATTTTGTGGTACCTTGAGGTGCTTTTGTGCTCTTGGTACGAAGGAATACTGCATTTTGCGAGGATAATTTGCAGGCTTTGAGGAGCCTTATATTCAAATGT
This sequence comes from Sander lucioperca, assembly GCF_008315115.2. Lineage (NCBI taxonomy): Eukaryota > Metazoa > Chordata > Actinopteri > Perciformes > Percidae > Sander > Sander lucioperca. Next base: position 10,024,005 of record NC_050185.1, read on the forward strand.
CAATATTAAAATTTAATTTTGTTAATAATGCGGATGTCAGAAAATCACAGTGGCCCATCTACCTGGAATGCTAGTGCGTAGCCTCTGGCACCGCTTAATTAACTCATCTACGTAGTTACAGAGGGCGTAATGGAAGAGAGAAAGCACTCATCACCAGAACATCCTTCCTACTGATCTGACTTCAAACAGTGTCTCTATGTGGCAACAATTGTTCACAGTCCCAGTGATCCTCCCATACAAGTGACAAGTCTGCAACATTTTTACACACCACCCTTCAGAAACATACAAATCCATGATGAGAACAGAATTTGTATTTATTAAATCCATCAGTTTACTATTAAATATGGCTGGAATAGAATTTTATAAGATACTAAATTATTCCAGGCAAGATGAAAGAGCAGGTAGGCTGCAGTTTGGTGGGTGGCTAATTCCTGAAATAGGACTGTCAATTATGCATGTTTCAGTCTGGCTCTCTCCCTGCAGTCTGAGAGGTGCTTTAGCTCAGCAAAGAAGGAGCAGAAAGCAGAGGACACTAGAGGGAGACAATTTGTTCACATCTGCAGCCTTCTCCACAGATTTCCCCGGGATTCTGAATTCCACTGTAATAGGCCCTCCTGGGCAAAAGCAGAGATCACTCAATCCACAGTGATCAATATGAAATCATTCACGAAATCCGGAGGATCACATTAACAGCATCTCAGGAGTGTTTGAATAATATCCCGAACAAATTGATGCCAGTGATTTAGTTTGAGCTATCTTTTAGTGTTGGATTAATATAAGATTGGATTCTTTCACGTCAGTGCATGCTTAAAACACATGGTGAGCCTCTGTGAGAGTTATGCAAATGATGTATAAAGAATTTAAATCCCTGTAGACTTCGAGTTTCACTTTAGAGCACGTCTGTATATTCATCACCCATATTTCTGTCTCCAGACATTTAAAGGTTAAAATATATTTTGTCGTTCATGCACAGATTATATGAAGGAATCTGGGTAGAGAAGAGGGTTTATGCATGATCCAAAAACAATTTCTCCAAGGTCAAGTGAGGATTCTGAGGGTGTAAAATGATTACTGCAACAGGAAACAGGATGCCTCTTCTCAAAACAGCATCTCATAACACTGTCAGTGAGTCTGTTGCTTCTCTCACTTTCTTTTTCCCCTCAGCTCTTTCACACACTATCAATTTTACTTCTCTCTCGATCCCCAAATCCTCCAGTTTTCATGCAAAGGCTCGGTTAGTTATAAGCTTTTTTTGCATGCTGAGTTTCCTCTCTATTGAGAAGCGGTTCATCTTTTCGCGCTGAATAAAAGCTACAGTTGCAACAATATAATGTCACAAATCTTTGCATTTTCCTTGATTCTAAAGTGAATGGTGAATTATGATTCAGCCCAGATGAGTTCAAAGCACGCAGAATATAATAATGTGTCTATTTCTTGAAATTCCTCATCCCCTCATTTATCAGAACAGCTTCAACAGCTGTCACCTTTATACATGCTTCCAAGCCATGATGATGTTACTGTGTGATCGGCATCAGTTTCAAGGGAATTTGTTCGTACATAGAAAAATATAACCCCTCTCTCTTTCCTCCTCACTCGATACTAAACGCTCAGCTGCTCTGAAAGCATTGCTGTCACAGCGCCTAAACTTGCTTAAAGAAGGATAAACATTTTAGGCACTTTCATCAGGCAGTGGTGGCTGCTCAGATTAAAGGAGAACACTGCTCTATTTAAAAATCTATACATTTTTCAACTTCAATCAGTGTCTAAAAGATCTGAAGAAACCCTGAACTAGAAATTTACTAGAGATTTTTCTGAAGTATGATATGCTAGTTGACTGTATTACCAATCTTAGATTTTAAATAGAATAGGTTTGCTTTTGCATCAGTTTTGGGTTCAAACCTTGTTCACAGTCCTTGATCAGATATTGGGAAATGTCACACCTGATGTATCTTTTCTTTCACGTTTGACTTTGCTCTCTTCATGGTATAACAACAGTAAAAAGCTGGGCCATGATAACAATGTTCAAAAAGCAAAATACTGAACAACCACACTGTGAAACCTGGGTCTCCGGTGTTTTTATTTGAACATAAAACAAGTTGCTATTCATGTGTTAAATCCACTGTGATTTTTGCACACCTTGTGATCGCTTTAAAAAATGTTGTTCCTCAGAGCTCATATTCCGCATCAATTTATAACCTCCCTCACTCTTCTCTCTCTGCAGCTGCATGAGTGGATGCAATTTTTTTCATCATATGCTGTAGGACGCTGTCACACATTTGACAACTTATAGAAAATGCAACACTATAATAATCTGTAATATACCACCAAATGGCATGGGACAGAACAATAGTGCATAGTAGGAAGAATAAGTAATAGTGTTTCACACAAGGTGGGATATTTCCATTTTCTTTGACACTCCTGTGCTACAAGGAATTGCCACCATTTGCCTTTATAACTTTGTGTCAGAGATACAGACAGCTGCAATGTGGAGCGTTCTCTAACTAATGACAGAGTTTTAGCTGTTGAACTGTCAAAATTCTTGTTATTTGGTTTATCTAAGCCATTGTTTCAAAAACATGCTGCCTGGCTAGATAAGAAACTCCCTCTGGTAGTGCCCTCAACAGTACACACAGGCGGGCCTATTCAAGAAACTTCACTGAATGGGAATAATGAAATAGGATCACTAGTCACGTTTCACGCAGAGCTTGGATTGTTTTGTTGTAATTATTCTCATGCTAAGATGAAAAAAAAACTGTGTTTATATAGAATATATTGTCTGAGTTCTGTGAGCAGTAATGTGGCATAGATACAAACAAATGTATAATACATCATTTAAAACATCATTTGACTTGATTTTCTTTTTTAGATTCTATTGATTGCCTACTGTGCAAATAATGTGTATCAAAAACAGATTTTGCCACCACAAATATCATGCATGTTCATTTTATTTCTTATCTTTCTTCTTCTTTGGGGTCATGCGGGGGCAGAGGCAGTTTATCTCCACATACATTGTGCAGGGAGCAGGGCTGGCAGCTCATTACAGGCAATCTACATCAAACATTTATAATTACTCCACTGCATGTATGGATACCATACTTTATTGATCCCCATAGGATAAGTCTGTGTTGGCTTCTATAATGAATGTAATAGTTAAAGGTCAGACCTCAGGGTCAGCTGCAAAGATTCAGTGTCATGCTCAGGGACCTTTTCTACAGGATCTGAACTGGCTTGAACACAGATTTTATGGCTCAGGAGACTGTATCAGCCCACCGCCTACAGTTAGGCACCTTTTAATACATTTCAAAATCTGATCTTCTGCGTTTTCTAAGCTGTATCTTAAATATAAATTGTAACATGTTTTAATTGAATATAAACATAAATACAGACTTGCTCTGTTGGTGTTATAGCATGCATGTATTTGTCATGTTTAAAGCTGGAAGTACCATTAAATGTGCACCTGCTGTAGTAAGAATTTAAATGCACTAACCAAAAATCAACTCTTATTGGAAAATCACTTTGCCATAATATTGTTTCCCACCATAAAAAAATATACTGTATTTCTGGGGATGAAACATTCAATAATTGTTGTTACTCAATTATTGTTCATTGTCCTTCTCCATTTTTAAATTACAGATGCCAGTTGACTGGTGCTGCACAATATCTATTTTACATGTTTCCTCCCATTGCATGCAACTTTTAGCTGAATTAAACTCTGCTTATTTCTTGATAAAAACACTTGTGAGCCATGACAATCAGGATCATTCAAATATTAATATGCAAATAGGAATTGCCCCATTTTTATTTGCTTCTTTCTGAGGGACTATATTGCATGGCGGAAGAATAATAAGTTATTGTAATTAATCACGCTGCTGCTTTGTAAAGGTTTACTTGTCTGCTGAATACTAATATGTAAACATTGCTAATTAAGAAGAACATTTCTTAGACAAAGATTTTTTTTTATGGTATGTGTCCACTGATTTAGAAGAGCAATAAGCCACTTTCACCTCTAGTGGCTTAGTGCTTAATTAAATGACAAATCGGAGGATTGGTTTGCAGATTGCCTGAATTGACGTCAATTGGATTGGTTAGGTGACAGAGGCAGGCTCCGCCCCCTGTGGGCCAAGGTAGAGCATGCTGAGAGAGGGAGGAGGGAGCAGGGGGCTGAGCTGATCCCACGTGTGACGCTTTCATTCCCGGCTCAGTAATATTCTCATAGCGGGGCTTTGCATATCTCCTGCCGTATCTGTGTGTGTCTGTCACTGTTACTGTAGTCCCAGCCTATAGTTTGAAATAGATATGGAAGGAGACGGGAGTCAAGCCACATCCGGAAGCCTAAATGATTCACAACATGACCCGGGGTAAGAATCTTTCTAAATTTAATCCAAAGGTACGTTTTTTTCCATGTTACAACATCTTAAAGAGGACTTCGACTGCCGTGCTGGATTCGTCCCCACAGTAACGTTACGCACTTAAACCGTGCACGGGTCTGTTTCCACATTCAGTTAAAAGACCTCAGCTTTGTTGCAAGAGTGGCCTCCCCCTTTTATGTAGATAGACTATAATTACTAAGCGCGAATGTGTTTTCCTATAGTCTTCCTTTATCCTTTAAGGTCGCTTTTAGAAGTAGTTAGTCGTCAAAATGGCCGAACTGACATCTGGACTCACTTCTGTTGTGTTTTCCCCTTACAGTAAAATGTTTATCGGTGGCCTCAGCTGGCAAACCTCACCAGGTGAGACTGTTATTCTCTTTTACACCGTATCCTGTATTTCTTGTTGTTTTGTCGCTGTGACTGAGTGCTCGGTGTAGCTACTGGCGGTGTATGTGCGAATGTGCACTGTGCAGTACTGTACTGTATGGGATATCTCACTAGTGTGTGTGCGCACGATGTTATTTTTGATCTCCGTCCATCTGAAGTCCTCTATTCGACCCCTATGCGCATCGCGGGGTGTTTTTGAAATACAGTGACAACAACATGCCCATATGTTTCTGTCAAATGACCCGACATCTTTTCTCTATTCACAGACAGCCTTAGAGACTATTTTAGTAAATTCGGAGAAATAAGAGAATGTATGGTGATGAGAGACCCCACGACAAAACGCTCAAGGTAAATATAGGGCTTTTCTACTTTTCCTTTCCAGTGCATGTAACGATATCGCGTACTTTGTCCGTGTTTAGTGTTAATCCAGCGTGTATGTGTGTGTTTCTGTGTCCACGCGCGCATGTGTTCGTGTGTGTCCCTGTGTGCGCGCGCCTGCGTGTGGTTTCACAGCAAGCCAGATAAGCTTAAATGCTCACTGCTGTAAAGCTGCAGCCGAATGCAATTTGACATTGACTTTGTGACTGCACCACAATGTTGGTGTAGTGTCGTCTCATATTGTAACATACCAAATAATGATCAGCAGTGTCCCCAGTTTGTGATTCAAATCTGCTACAGGACGTCCATAATGTGGATTATAAATACATTTACACAGAAATATTGTAATAATACTAAGGTCATAGGAATATTATGCCTGCTGTTATGCAATTTATTGTGGCAAGGCACAATTTTTTTTTTTTATTAGCATTTTGTATTTGCAAGAACCAACATTTTGTAATTTTGTATGTATGCATTTTAACATTGTCGTTTTTGTCTTTATGTGTTTGTTTTGCAGAGGATTTGGGTTTGTTACGTTTACAGATGCTGCCAGTGTAGATAAAGTCTTAGCTCAACAACACCACGAATTAGACTCAAAGACGGTGAGTTAATTTTATCTACACTTATATAAGTGTTAATTTCTTGTGTGTTTGCTGTTCTGCCAATGGAGACCCCCTGTCATAACTGTCTGACTTTTAACTGCCTAAAGGCCTTGTGGGTAAACACCTCGTAGGTTGACAGGCTGTGTGGATCAAGGTCATGTATAAAGGCTAAATGCACGATGGTCCCTTCAACACTAAGCTTAGCAATAAAACACAACTCCAGGGTGAATATTATTATATGTGTTCACTTTCACTTCTCTCGATGAATGGGGCTGACACACCCCCTTCTTCGCTGCAGCCACATGTGCAGTGTGCACATATCTCATGTTCTACTGAAGGGCGTGCTGTCTCAGGCCTGCTGCCTCGCTACTGTTTGACCTAGCAGATATTGCATTGTATCACGCCTGATATGCACTGTTACTGTAAGTGTGAAAAACTAGGTTTGAAACACTTCCACCCCCAAAAAAAAGATTGCCCTGATGTCAAAAACAGAGTTTTGTATTTGTAAGTAAACTAAACTAAAGGATGAATGAACTTAAACAACAAAGATGTTATTCAAACTAGTTGTTTACTTTAATGTGAAATAATTTGATTATGTAAATGTAGCAGTGTAGCAGCAATCCATGACCTTTTTATAAATGTATGTTTAGTTTAGAAAGAAATGTCTGAATTCACTTGCATAAATAAGGCAAATGATCCACAGACATGCATATCATTCATGAAAAACTTTGAACTATTGTGGATTCTTCTTGCCCTTTGAAATGTGTCAGTAGATGAATAATTAAAGATGCTAGTCATTTTTGAGAGATGTGTGTCTGTAGTGATGGATTAGACAGGGTTCAGCTGAAATTGTGTTTGTCTGGGATTTCTGCTCGGTAGGTGGTAATATCCACATATGCCAGCATAGTTTTGGAAATGGAATAGTGCATGTTGAGGAAACATACTGTGTGTGCTACCTCGGCTAAAGGCAACTCTAGATGGAGGAATATTTTTAAGGATTTTGAAACACAAATAGATTATACTTAAGGGTACTCTGAAATGGATAAGAATATGGCAAAAAGTAAATTTAGGATTTATTGTCTATTGTAATCATATTCTTGAGCTCAAGTGTATTCAGCACAGATCTGAGAACCTTGCTTTTTGTTGGACAGTGGACCTTACTTTGTTTTCCTTTCAGTTATTTCAACTGCATAGTTCCTAGTAATGTGACTGATCTTTTTTTTTATTACGGGGCTTTGAGGTTTTTCAGAACAGCTCAGTGATGGAGGTGTTACTTCTCTATATGGGCTTAGGGGTTTACTTTTTCTACTGGTCTAAAATTGAGTTATTTACCATTATAAACACAGTCAAAATACATTATGGGGCAAAAAGATGGTGGACATACAGTTGATAATACGTTTTCTCTTGCCCCCCAACCTATTAGATCCTTCTTTTTATGTTATTTCAAGTCTCAGGTGGGTCAGTGTATCACTCAAACTTTGTGCTTTAGTGTTCCTATGTGTTAGGGGCATAAGCCTGATAAGGACATACAGTGGTCCCTCTGTTGTGAGTCAGTGACTATAGAGAGAAGACGAGGTTCTTGGCAGTGAAACGACCAATAAGTATGACGATGGTGTCTCAAAAATGTATAAAGAGTGGAGTACGTTACGCAGGTTAAGGAGCTGCTTGGAAGGGTAATGATATAAACATACTATGTTTATATACATAATGCAGAATCTAGAGCAGTTTGATAACTTCAAGCTTGACATTTTGAATGATCAACTTTGTGACAGCGTGACAGTGTGTGTGTGTGTGTGTGTGTGTGTGTGTGTGTATGTGTATATATATATATATATACATACATACATACATACATACATACATACATACATACATATGGTTATATTAGGATATTCATTGGATCTAACTTGATGACCTCATGCTCATAACCTTGTGAAAATAAATTTCCTTTAACAGAGGACAATGTCTGTCTGTCTGTCTGTCTGTCTACCACAGCACAGTCTCAAACCACCGCTACTTCTGTTGCTACTGACTTATTGATTTCAATTGATTTTTTTCACCCATAAGAAAAAGGCCTTTCATACTTTTCTCTCACATTAAAGTTACTAAACTTTCGTCTGGCAGCTTCTACATATTGTCATTAGCAAAATGTAGAATATTCTTGGTTTATTTTCTTATGTATTATGCTGGAGTTAAAACACAGATTTGTCTTGCTCCTCTGAAGCATATTAAGTGGTATGCAAATTCTGTAATGTAAAATCACAACTTCTGTACAGAAACAATTGCATTATATTACATTTATTGAAGGCTATAGGTCATATTTGGATAACTATGTCATACTTGTCCGATCTGACAGTTCCTCACCTTGAAAGCTGAACGGTGACATTTTAAGGTCTGACGTCCAATCATCATTTTCTCTGAATTATGGCGTTGGTACACAGGCACAGCAAAGTTCTCTTAACTTGTTGCACATCTGTCCTTACCTAATTGGCAATTCACTCGGGGCTTGACGTGAAACCTTTACTTTTTTATGCTATAAATATATATGTATAATTACCTCTTTCACGTAGTGTCCTTCCTAAAAAATCTATATGTTGTGGAAGTGGATTTTCATTCCAAATTTGTTCAGGTATTTGTGGGGGGGCTTTTTGCCTTTTATTAGATAGCATACAGTTGAAAGCTTACAGGAAATGAAGGGAGAAAGAGGCCTGGCCAGACTCGATCAGGGGAATTTGTGATTATATGGTCAGCGTCATAAAACCCTTAGGCCACCTCAAATAAATACTTTGTAATGACTAGTAACATAATCATATTGGACGTTTACACAGTTTATATTTAAAAAGATATGGAGCCAAATGAGATTTGCGTTCCTGTCTAATGTTAATGAAACAATTAGTTTTGTGTATGATTTATTGTCTTTGTTTCCATGGCCATGTATTCTGTACCCCCCAAACCTGAAATATATTGATGATACTAATAGTCCTGTAATAAAAGGGATAACTAATGGCTTCATCATAATAAAGAACAAAGTGAAGCTTTGTGTTTTTTTTGTTTTGTTTTTTTTGCTTGACATTTTTGTAATCGGATGAGTGTTTGACAGTATAATTGACATACCAAAGATCCTGACTCAAATACATGCAGAAATTGATATTTCCGAGCTGCTAATGTGCTGTTGTTTATCCGTCGGCGTGCAATAGGAGATTACAAACCTAAGGCACCTGTCAGCTGTGTTGTTTTCCTCACTATTAGTCATTGGGCTATATCTGCTGTGCTGTTGTATATCTTAACACTCACTATCAAGATTGCATTGCATTAGGGTCTATCATATCTCTTGACAAAGTTGCTCAGCACGAAAGAAAAGAACTAACCGGTCCAGCAAATGTGGATAGTTCTCGATGTGTTTGCAGATGTTGGTTCGATACAAGCCTCCTACTTTTGCAGTGCTTGAATGAATCCTTACCAATGTTTTTGTCCTTAGTAACCTTGAAGGGAGTGAGTGGCTTGAGGTGCTGTGACTGTGAACAAGTTGAGTCATTTTATTTGTACAGGGAAAGTGGAAATCATACATAATTTTTTTTTTTTTTTTTGCTTGTTTATCTTATTTTATTTTACAGATATAGTTGGATATGTGAATTTAACTGACACACACACACACACACACACACACACACACACACACACACACACACACAGTATAGTAATTATTATTATTAAGTAGTATTAGTTAAAAAGCAAACCCAAAAGAGGAAGTTCTTGCTTTGATTACACTGAGACATCACAAATGATTTCAGTATGGAACATTATTTTAGCATAACATTTCCAATTAATGTAACATCCACAAAAAATGCCAGGATGTGCAACGACAGGAACACCATCACAGTCTTCCTCTTTTTTGGTAATGTTTTTTTCTTCTTTTTTTTTTTTGTTGGTACCGTGTCCTCTGCCTTTTGTCCGGTTATGAAAACACTTGACTATGAATAATACACATGGTGAAGCACAGCCTGGGGCTTCAAAACACATGCTTGTAATTCAGAACATATTTACCATTTTTCATGATGCTTTGTTCAGTTTAGAAATATGCAACTCACAGCATCTGTTCCTAAGGATGTTTCGCGGCAGGCCGGTATGAACAGGGGAGGTCATAGTACATGATTTTGCATTTGAGAATTAACAGTTAAGAGCTTAACAAGGCAGTAGATTGATTCCAGGTTGGCATCTTTTTAATTGTTTTATGTAGAGCAGTTATAAAGAATTTAATAAAAGGTGTTAAAATATTTACCAGGGACCTAATGTTTGAATGTAATATACGAATGTGTCATGACTGTGTTAAGCCATTCATGTTAGTTTAAACAGCATGGATATGGTTTCAGTCTTAATTTCTTGCAACCTGTAAAACCTACAAACTTATGTTTTCTTATAAGATAAACATATTCTATGCGGCCCTGGGTAATTCCAGCTTTTATTGAATGACCAAGGGTCAAATTTTACTCGCAGTTCTGATGTTTTAAGTGAGGCAGGAAGCGACGCAAGAGGAAAGGAGGAAAAATATGGATGAGCAGCTGTTCTAGGCAGATCTAAATCGGTTTCATCAGAGTTTGGGAGTAAAGTCAAATCAGTGAGCTAAACTCTGACTTGCTCTTGTTTAAGTATAGCAGGTGCTCTGTCTTCTGCAGTTAATTATAGCTGAAGGCGTTATTAGTGCATGCTGTATCTTGCCAGTACATACAGAACATCAGATGTTCGTCATGACAGTAATGTCATTTCTTGTGTCATACCAGTGAATCTGCATCATACTCCTAATGGTTTTGCATATTTTCTTTAGAAAATGAAAAGATGTCCAATTTCCTTGTTGAGCGTGAGGTTTGGTAAAATTCCCATTATTGATTTGACGAGCATAACAAACTGCGTTTTTGAGGTGGTGTTCCACCGCAAAAAATCTGTAAAGATTGACAGCACAGATATGAAACATTTATGTTTTAATTTCTTGTCTGCTCTGCTGGTATCACACAGACACACCTGTGGACCTGCTCACACACTTAGGTTGGCGAAAGCTGCAAGCTTTGATAAGCCTTTTCCTTTTAGCTTAAACACCACATCAACATGCTAGTGTAGATATGTCTTAAGAGAGAGGAAGAGAATTTACCCAGGAGCCGCATTAATATATGAAATCCTTTTTTATAAGATGTGAACTTAAGATATAGGCTGTTTCTCTGCCCTGATCTCCCACAGTCGCATGCAGAAGCGGCCCACAGAGACCCTTTAGTAAAAGGCTGCGGAAGATAAAAGATGGAGAGGCGGGGTTGGGGGGATTCCTCTTGGTCTGTTCTCATTTATTATGTTGACATATCTGGTTGTATGATGTCTTGAGGAAATCTACTTTTGTTCTGTGTGTAAGATCATGTTTCATCATATAGGAAAGGTGCACTGAGACTATTAATCTGAAAAAAGGTCTTGTTAGGGTGATGTAAAGAGGCCATAGGGTGAGAAATGCTTACCAACACACTGGAGAGGCCAATGTGAGTGAGGAAAAAGCTCTTGACATAGACTGCAGCTACTTCACCAGAAGTGCATCTTTAGCATGTCACTAGCCATGCTCTGGTGCTCCGCATGAACTGAACAGTGTACACTTGCCTAGATGCTATCTGAGATACCCGCATTGCAAAAGGCACACATACCGTAATTGCAGAGCCCTTTTGAAAATGACATCACATTAGACGCTGCCAGTCAATTGTACATAACTAACAGGTACTGCTGCCATTAGATGGTTACCATAATTTAATCACAGGAAAAAGAAACCCCATACAACCTACAGTACAAACATTTGTAGATAACAACAGATGCCTTTTAATAATCATACCCTTATTACCGGTAAGAACATGAATAATTGTTCTCTCACAAGCAACACACTGAGTGCATTTACATTCACACTAGTAGCCAGGTTTCTCAAGTTCAATGTAAAAATCCTATCCCAAATAAGATCAAAACCAGGATAAGACTCAAAACTTGGTTATTCACACCCCTGTATACAGGATGCTAACAATATCCAGGCTTCCGATCACCTGTGTGCAGTTGTGTCTTGATTTCTTATAATCTTCCTAGCATCATCCATGATGTTCTGTACCAACAAAACATTTTGCCCTGGAAAAGGTGTTAACATGCCACAGTATCCTGGTTTCTGTTGGACTACTCCAGGTAGCATACTTATCCAGGTCATTTGTCACACGTGTGAATTGGGTCTGGCCCAAGTTTTTAAAGTATGATTTTGTTGTGGCTCATACATAAAAGTATAGTCGTAGGTTAACTCATTACTGGCTGTTTCAATGATGCATGTTGATTACAATTTGCATTTGAACACATAATACTTGGGCCGCAATTAACAATTATTTTCATAATTGATGAATTTGCCGATTCTTCTACTTTCAATTAATGAAATAATTAAAAAAAATGCCCAGCGCAATTTCCTAAAGTCCAAGGTGAAGTCGTCAAATGTCTTGGTTTGTCTGACCGACATTCCACAATCCAAAATATTCAATTATCTATAATGTCAAAACAAGGAAAAGTTGCCCATTTTCACATTTGAGAAGCTTAACAAGAGAATGTTTGCACCCAAAAGAACATTCAATTGTCAAAATAGTTGCTGATTGATTTACTGTCGATCGATTTGATCAACTAATCTTTGCATTTTTACATTATACCATCAGTTAAAGTCATTCTATAAATCACAATATGGTATTTTGGCCATATCTTCTAGTCCTACCTGTCTTTGGACCATTCAGGTGGGTTCTGTTTGTATTGCTTCTACTTTGCAACATGTACAAAACCCCCTGCTTTTAAAAAAGACGACAGCAAAGGACAATATGTTATACATCAGTCAAGTCAATCCATGTAAATCTCATTACTAGAAGAAGAAGATAAAGTCCAGGTGTTTACCTGCTTAATAGCGCTAGTTTCCCCCCATTTCAGCAGTTAATCTGGCAACCAATAAAACGCAATGTTCAAAGGTGGAGCACATTCATATACAGAGCAGGTTGTTCAATCAACTCCAAGTCAGGTTTCTAAATATCTATGTGCTGTTTAGTTTGCATGCACTGCTCGGTATTCCATGATAAAGACATTTCCTAGAGGGGGATTTATAAAGTACTTTAACTGCTACTAGATGATAACCAAACAGCTACAGCTGGATGGGAGGTCTTGCGTTCTACACTACAGTTATGTGTCTTCATTTTATGTTTTAACGCGCTTTTTGGTACACATGTTCCCTAAAGAATGCCTTCTCTACCTCAGCTTGTGATTTGTTCCCAGAATCCATTTCAAGCACAGAGAGTATGCCTAAACCTGTTGGATTTAGCTGATGAATGCGAAACTTACAGTGAAAGCAAAAGCATAGTAAGGACGAGAGAGTGTTTTTCCCTCCCCCAACCCATTAATTACTTTCTTGAAAACAAAATGGACCAAAACATGCAATGTAAATCACTAATACTGTAGGCATTTTTTGTTGTTTTGTGTTAAAATGTGTAAGGTGTTGGTAGATGAAAACCAACTTGAGTGAAATAAAATTTGCAAATACTGTATGTGTGATTACTGAAACAAGTGCACTACCCAGGTTCAGTTGACTGATCGCAAACTTGTTGGTATGTGTGTACATAACAAAAATGTTTCAGGAAGGAAGTTATCAGGTGAAACTGAGACAACATAGTCTAGTTCAAAGGTACAGTTTCCCAGTGCAAAGGGCAGTGCATATTTTAGCTCTTGGCCTTAAATGTGATGCATAATTTACATAAAAACCACATGAATATGTAAACCAAAGCGAAACAATTGCTACATCTCACCTCCTCATGATCAAATTTCTCAAAGGACTCATTCATCATAAGTTGTGACCTAAAAAGGTGCTGCTACAGGATTTCTCAGAAGGATTGGTTAGTAAGTCCTCTTTGCCTAATTTGGTTGCATTGCTCTGAGTATGATTTAAACAATCTGCAGTAGCCTCATTTTAAACACAATTATATGCATATAATTGCCTATTTTTGATAATTATAATATTTTCAGCTGACAGAAAACTATATGACCTCCATTGCTGCTGTGTTTAAGTGCTCTCTTGTGCGTGGTGAAACGGGAAGCTTCATAGTGAATAGAAATTCTCAGCAGGACAGAAAAACAATTAGTTCACGCAGCATGGTGAAATGAGGTATGATATATTTGTATAGGCTTAAAAAGTAAGATACATTACCAAATATAGAGGACTTTGGTATTCAAAGCATAATGTGTTGTCTTTGCTCAAATAGGGCGCACAAAATAATTGAGTTTGAATTGGTTTTGCCTGGGGCTAAGTGCTAAAACAAATCTTTAAATGAAATTCATTACAAGCAGGGTTGCCATACCCAGGTGTTATTGAATTCATTTCTCATTTTGACTTGATTTAGAAAGATAAGCGTAATAACTGAGACTGACAGAAAAGATGACAATGACATTGCAAATCATGGTTTCCCTTCAAACACATTAAAACGTAGTCAGTCTCATTGGCTTAATTGATCTGTGCAGATGGTGTCTTTTTGTTCTTGTGTTCCTTAATTCACTTTCTTTCCATTGTTTCTCTCAGCAGAAAGAGATATCTTTTTTTCTTAAATATATCCATCTGTGCTGAAGGAGTAACTTTTATGAAAGCATAAAATTGGTACACTTATTGTAGATATTTCAGTAGAACACACCGCAAAATATGGAACAGCATGAAAAGGATTTTCTGTTTAAACACAAATAAGTAGTATTATGCCAAAAAGCAAAGATTTTGTCTTTTACAATTCCATTGGTATCCAGCCAAGGACAATTTAGGATGACATTGCTGATGAGATAGTTCATTGTAAGTGCAAGGTTGGTGAGACCCCCCACCGCATACCTTCATACCAGTGAAATTAACGAGGAAAATATAGCTAATGAGATAACAAGCACAAGATGGAGAAACCGGCTGATCTGACGCATCCTCACAGTTATTTGGCAATATCTGGAGGTGTCAGCGGTCTCAGACTCTCATTTTCTCCCTGTCATATTCAATCAGCGATTCCTGCCTAAAATAAAAGCGAATCTCTGCTGCGACCATGACCAGCCAAACGATGGTGTGGCTGGCCTCCACACTAACTTTTTTCAATTTCTTTGATGCAGTTTCGGTTCTTTCTTTCTTTCTTTTTTTTTTTTTTTTTTTTTTTTTTTTTATAAATCAGCACCAGAAGATGATGTGGTAGCACCAATATTTTAGACAGTAATTAGTAATAATTAATATACGCTTTCCTAAAGTACATCGCCCAATCCAATGAATATTGTGCCTAGAACGTGTCATTGAGCTCCAACAGTTGTAGAAAATCTGACACAGTAAGTAATGAGGTCAGTGATATGGGCCAGCTATCTTCTGCTGCCCAGTGACATTCTGAGAAATGTACCTAGCTTGAAATCAAAGTAGTTATTGGGCCACATCTCTGCACCAGTCTAATTATTGGGTGTTGCAGAGTAGAGATTAAAGCTTTAGTGCGTAACTTTTTGATATTAATGAATGTCCGTTACATTCAAGTTGCTACAAAGCTAATTAAGACTATCGGCTCCACACAACTCTCTCTGTATTTCTCAGCACGGCTATGTTCAGAAGATTGTGTTGTCCGGTGACTTTTCCGCGCAGAAGTTCGAGTGACGTGAATTACTTCTTCTGAAGAGTTCAAGTGTACTGTTGCTGTTTGTTCAGTTTGAATTGTTTACATTGGCTGCAACATGACTACATGGGTACTAAGATGTTAAGCTACTCATAACCATAACCCAGCCATTCCTTAGTGAAAATAACCTACCCTAACCTTAACCAGAGTGGGCGTACAGAATGAAAAAACAATGTCAGATTTGACAAAAGCCATGTCTGAAGTAGCAGAGCCATCTAGTTACAAAATCCCTCCTTAATATGTTCTTATCACCACTTTGTTGGGCCATTCATGTGCACTTAATTTGTAATTGCAATAATTTTGACGGCTATTGAATGCAGCTTTAGTGTCAAAAAAATGCTTCTCAAATTCAAAAGCAGACTTTATCGCCACAAGGCTGATTATGCAGCTTTTGTAAATCTTAATGGCTCCGATAAATTGTTATTGTGAGCGGAAAATATCACATTTTAATACATTAAATTGTTGAATATGTATTACTGCTATTAAAATCCTAGTATTTATTCCTGACCACAGAGGATTTAAAATGTGACCATGTGAATGCTTGCACTCTGGGGTCCCTTTGTGGGCTTACAGTGTTAGAAATATTTTCAACACCTGTTCATTGCTTTTCACTCTTAGACAGCTTTTCTTTTAACAATGGTTTTGCTATTCTTTTCTCATTCGCAGATTGATCCTAAGGTTGCCTTTCCACGTCGCGCCCAGCCTAAGGTAAGAATAAATTGGTGACTAACCCTTTTCAAAGAAAAATGATTATGTCTCATGTCACTAGCTTACATAATTTTGTGTGCTCACACAGCAGATACAAAGAGGCAGTGTTTGTATATTTGTTATTATAGAGAAATACCTAGTCTGGCTCCATTGTTCTCACCTTGTCTATGCTGTTTCACCAAAGCAATTAAAGTTGGACATATTAGACTTAAAGGAAATGTTCAGCATGATTGAGGTTATGTTTTTTGTTTTTTGTATTACCTCACTGTTTTTATAGCTACATCATTTTCTGTGCTTTCATGCTTATATATTCATTTCATCCCTCATTATAGTTGTTTTTAATGTCAAATAGTTTCAAATGAACTCTTTTGTTATTATTACAAAATAGTTCCATGCCATTTTTAGTCTGCAATAGTTGGAATCAAGCTTCATTGTGTGTTAATGCAACAGAGTTTAAGTGTGAAACCATTTTTCTCTGGTAACTCGTCTATTGGCTTGATGGGGGAGGCGGGCTCTAATACATCGGCGGAGAACGTTACCTATTAGTTGAAAGTTTTTTATGTAGGTGTGGAAAAGAGGACATTTAAGAAAGTGGAATCAAGATCCTCCTCTCTTGTGTTGGATGTTATATAGCAGGTGCCAGTAATGTAAACGGCGAGAGTTTTATTTTTAAATGGAAAGAAATGATTTGTGACTTCTCATTGACAGTGATGAATTACATTTAGTGGCTAAATTATACGTCTATTGAGTTGTTTTCTATAGCTTTTGGAGTTGAATGGGATTGAATGAAATAAGTGATTTAAGAAATATCTTTAATTGTAGTGCATGCATGTAGAAATGGTCACAATTAGCATTGACACAATGGGTGATTTAAAAGATAAGCCAAACTCCAATCACGCAGGAACTGTCGTATGAGCTCCTCCATGATGCCTATTATCTTTTCCTTTTCTTGATTACTGGTCTTGAGCAGCTCTATTGACGATTAAATATTCAACGCGTGCAGATGGTGCTGTGGCATAGTCAAGGGCTTTGTTGACATGCCCTCTCACACCAACCCCCAGCTTTAGTGTGAAGGCACAGTACAGCGTTGCGTTATTCAACATCACTATCGGGCCTTTTTCCACCTTAGCCAGGTGGAAATCGATAATAGATTTTCTTCTTCCCACTGGATCAGAGAGAGGCATTGTTAAAGAGTTGGTCAGGTTTCAAATGAGGAATTGGCAGTGCAGGCTTTCAAAGCCAGAGCACATGGTGACTTAAGGATATCGGCATATGGTTGAGAAACTACCAGTGTTCCTCCACATTTTCTTTACACACCAAGTGTATCGCTTGAACTTCTTCTGTTCTGAGCCTTACTTATGAAAGTCGAAGATGCAATAAAACGGCTCAGATGGTTGATGATGCTTCCAATTTTTTTTAAGTGAACAAGAAACTCCTCTTGCTGTCATGGTTATTATTAATCTTTTTTTAAACAGTGCTATACTCTTTTTATTTTTTTTATTTTAGCAATGACTCAGAAAAGGAAATACAATATTTTGAGCTGTTCCACAACATATTTGTCATTCTGCCTTGCGTGGTTTATAATGACACCATAACAGAATTTGTGGCACGGGAAAAGCCTTGTACCAATGATTTATAAAATGGCTATAGGGCAAGCTTGTTAGAAAAGAAAAATGGTCGTATTGAATGTGGATTATAAAGGATCTTAACGCAATGGGATTAAGCCAGATAGATTAACATTGCATGAGTTTTTACTTTTATGTTCAATTGATTTAAGACCTTTTTTAAAAGAAGTCCCATTCTGAGGTTTCCATTTAGAAAGTCCTCGTTTTGTATTTGCTTTCTTTTTGTCCCTCTCTCCGGTCCACTGTCTGCTTGCCTGGCTGCTTATGCAGCTGTTGAATAGGCTTCCTTCTTGTTTAAAGAAGCTCGGCTTGGCAGGTGCCTCTGTGGCACGGGCTTCGGGGAGCAAATCGTGACAAGCCCAATCAGCGTTAATTTTCTCACGGCTAACAATGACCTCGCAAGTAACCCTGCCAATGACCTCCCGCTGCTGAATGCTGCAGTATGATAAAACTATACAGTATGTGCAGCACGTAGAGTAATGCTGAAAACAGACAGGAAGTGAAGGTGAACACAGAGGACATTTCACTGTAAACAACTGAAGGTGTTTGCACCGGGATGACAGGATCACAGGAAAAACAACTTGTATCAGCAGGCATAACTGACACTGCACTAAACCCGGACATTTGCATTATGAAGAGACGGTCGGACACAGACAGGAAGGAGTTTGGCAACAAATAATTATTAGGCTATGTCGAAACAGACAGCCTGGCAATCATTTAACGTGAATCTGAGTTGACATGCATGACAAAGTCGACTTGCTCAGGACAGTTGTCTTGGTACTTACAAGTATGGAGAATTTTACATGTCTGTTTATAAGGCCAGTATTGTACCTGAATTGTAGGTTGTTGTCATTATAGGACATAAATATGATCTTGTATGACAAATCTGTCACGGAGTGCGGATAACCTCTGCCTTGCCCGTTGCATTTGGGAATCTCGGATATGTTTGATTTTTAGTAATCTATGTTTTTTGTGACCATCTGCACTAGAATATTGTTAAAGGGCATCAAGGGGAGATAACCACAGGTTCTGTCAATCAAAGAAAGCATGCTAAAGAAATGCAAACTGGCACAACTCAAGCTTATCTTAAGACTGAACATTTTGTATTAGAAATAGAAGCTGTGCTTACAAGTCGTGTCAAAGGTAACAATGCAGACTACTCCACAGATATTCAGGGATTAGGTTTCTTCTGTTGATGATTGACAGATGGAAAGAAAGGATTAAACAATGATGATGTGATGCAAGGTGTTTTATGCACATTCATTTATACCTTGCCTGTTCAGCCTGGCTGGGGTTAGCCATGGCTCTATTAGATAGGCAGCTAAAAGTAGCTTTAGAATTCCAGGATGTCCAACAACATCTTTAGTTTCACAACAAGCCATTCTTAGTAGCAAAATTATTTTATTTTATACCAATTATTTTTACCACCATAAAAATGTAATACTTTCTTTTTTTAAAGGTGGGGTGAATATACATTAAAAATATACAGTAAACCTTGATTTTCTTTTGATGAAGAGTTTTCAGGAGAGTTCAGTTTCTATATTAGAGAGATTAATATTTACATGACATATGTACCGTATGTTGAAAGAGTTATTGGTCACTGCAATAGTTTCTCCTGTCCATACTGTCCATAAAGGATTACTCATCTGTGTAGAAATGCATTGGCTGAAGCTAAGTATATGATGCCTCAACAGTCAAGACATTTGAACCTATCCTTTAACTCCAGTCAGACTGTTTCACATCAAAATATTCTAGTTTTTTAAACCCCAATTGTGTGTTTTTAAAGTCCTACTCCTTATTTTTCTCCTATCTATATTTTGAGCCTGATGCGATGCTGACGATTCTTAAAAAAAACCCACATGCCTTTTTTTTGTATTGTGGCTGTGTATAGAAAGTGGTACAGAAGACAGAGATGAGATGACGCTGTTTCCTTGTTTGATATTTTCCAGTAAGGTTCATACTGAAAGATGTAAACGAGGCCTGCTCTGTTTCCTGGAGAAATCAAAGCGACGGTTTCCGCCGACATTGCTCGAGATTTACCACTCAACTGTTGGCGTCATTACCGCTGCTGCCGCTGCTTTTGTTTCCGACAGTGGAGTCACACACAACCATGGCATGTCCCAGCATGATTTTAATTGCCAGTGGGACTGTGGCCACTTCAGTCGGAGATGAGTTCTGATGGCTTGTTATGGAAATGAAAGGAAGGAGCAGCAACCATGTACAGAGCAATGGGCAGAACCCTTTTCTTGCCCCACCATAAAGGGATTTGCCGTGAAAGCCATCCCGAACAGGTTGTCACTGTGGCTGTGGATGCAGAACGATGACTCTATCTGTGCACAGATAGATGTGTACAGCACAGAAGCAGCTGTGACAACACTTCCAGAAATTCTGTTTATTTTGTTTGCAATGACAGTTTGCTTTCCTGAAACTTCTCGTATTAAAACTGCTTGCCTTAATGCCAGTGAGGAGGAAGTGAGGAACTGTTCTTGTACATTGGTTGAGGTAATTCTGGGATATCGGTCAAAAATACCATCCGAGCACTGCCCCAAATTGTCCTCCAGCCTGTGACAGCTGTGGCTGTGGCTTCCCTGTTGGTGGCCTACTGTTAGCATCGGCCTATCTCTGGCAGCTGGAGCTCTCTCTTACTCTTTGCCTCTCTCTTTGTCTCACTCTCTGTCTCTGTATGTTGTCTTCTCTTTCGCTCTCTGTCTTACACTTTTTTTTCTGTGAATGGCAAAATGACCAGTACCTCCACCTCCTCTACTTGTCTGTGTCCCACACCTCTCTGTGTGATTTATGTTCTTACCTGCAGGAAAAGACTTCAAGAGATTTCAAGTCTGAAGTTTTAATGAAGTCTAATAATAATGCTGCGTGAACTAAATGCACATTCTCATCCCCTGCGCCTTTTTGTTCTGTGTGACTTAAACATGCACTCACACACACATAGGATAACATGTACCCATACTGAATTAGAGAGGCGCAGGTGTGTAGTTTTTTTTTTTTAATATACAAATTCAAAACAAACTTGTACCTGGTGTCCTCTTTCATTATTCTCTTTTTATTCATCTCTCACTCCCTCATCTCCCTCATTTTGTCTCTGTCTTCCCCTCACTGTACTTTTTTTTTTGGTGTTATTTGATCTAGATTTAACATTGTGATATTCCCCTACACAAACTGATCCTTATTTTAAATGACACAGCTCACTGCTGGGAAAATGAAACCTCTGTAGCTGCCAGCCCCTTTGAATGTCCCTGTGAGTTTATTAAAAGCACCAGCTTCCCCGTTCCTATGCCGATCTGCACAGCCGCACGAGTGTGAAAGAATATTCAAGGACAAAAGTTTTTAATGTAGAACAGAATGCCATATCAATATCTTTGTTCAGCTTTACAGTTTATGACAATGGGCCCTCCCAAATATTTATTATGAGAAGATTATTTCTTATTAGACATTTCTCATGCCAAGGCATTTCTACTGTGCGGATAGCACCCAAAGTGGAAGGAAGCGAAATAATGTTGTGTTGTGCAGGCTATTATCTGAACCTGACGTCGCATTTCAAGGCACACGGAGCAGGTCTTATCCTGGTGAGCAACCAAGATGTCCAACTGAAAAGATATTTGCTGTATTTCTCAAAATAAATGCACTTTTGAAATGGGTTTCACAACTGACACTAAATGCACTGACGTTTCACTGAAACCGAGAGACAGACGGATGACGAGGGAAAAGTGACAAGCGAGTTGATGGGAATTCTTCACTGTCACTCTCCCCTCACCCCTGAAAAAAACCGATGTGCCGCCAACATAAATAAACCCTGCTTTAGATGGAGTATGACACAAAGAGTTGTTTTTCCCCCCTGTGGTAATGGCTACTTTGCCAAAGCTGGAGATGGGTTTAAATCCCTGACCCGTCAGCTCCTTTGCTTTCAGTGGCCTCAGTGGAACTGCTCCAGATGAAAATGGGGCCAGAGCACAGGCATATGAATGACTGTTTGTTTGGTGGTCAGACACAATCACCAACTGAGTGACCCAGTTGACGGGTAGTCAAAGCGATGCTCAGTTTGATTCATGCATGTTTCTTTTGTTTGTTTCACACTTTCTAAATGTATCTGGTGTGCTTTTTTGTGTGCTTTCCTCCAATGTTTATGCTTCAACAGAAAGACATTATGTGCAAATGTGAATGCTAGTTTAATTTTTTTTTACTGCAGATATAATATTAACACACATTTCCTTTGTTTAAATAATTGCCAGAGTGCTTATAAATGGAGTGCACATGTGTGTGATTCTTCTTTTCCTCGGCATCCCTCTTTCTGCTCCGGTCTCCTTGGTTGCGGGTGGAGAATAATTAGGTTTTCTAGAAGATTGAGGGGTTCTTACAATGCCTACCAATGGCAGCAGTCAGGCAGGCTAGTGCTGGCAGGGCAGAGAGGACAGAGGGCTGTGCAGGAGCCTGGCACTGCTAAACCTGATGCTGACTGACAGTAATGAGGACAGCCTGCTAGCCAGGATAGAGAGGAGAGGAGGGCATGGTCCTCCACTATACCTCTCAAGACCTCTTATCAGAGTCTCTGTGCGTATGCACACACATGTACACACAAAGCTACAAACAACACAATCACAGCAAAACACAAGTTCAATGTGTACTAGGTAGACCAGAGCACATATATCACTGGGCTGTGGTATATCCGTCTTATTTGGCTTTACCCATGCACCTTATAGAAATGATCAAAAATCAAAACCGTTCTAGCAGCAGCTTTGTGACTTTCTGTTCAGTCACTGGAAAACAGCAGGCATTCAGGTATTTAGAAAGGACCCCAAAACAGGTGTTTAATTTACTGTCCAAAAAAAAAATAGCACATTCATGTTTCCTCAAATACATGAGTTGTAAATGACAACCAATACTTTAAGATGGTATGTGTGTTCCTGTAGTTACTGTAAGGTAAAAACAAATAGACTGAAAGTAACAGTAATTTCTATACTAGCTTTTGGTGGTTTGGTTTTTAGTCTCCCATCAGAAGAATGACAGCCTTTGGTCAGCACAAACCAACAGTGACTCTGATCTTGGGCCCTCCGCAACTGTAGCATTGTTCTGTATTAGTGCACTGTGATTATGTGACAGGTGGATTAGCCAGTCATGTTCAGCTTTCTCATGATATGAATATCTTTTTCCAACCTTCTTTAGTCTCCACCCTTCAGGGAGTGGCTTTGGCCGATGAGGATTTCTTTTGGCTTTTTATGGCCTTTAATTGACAGGATAGCTTAAAGACAGGAAAGGGGAGAGAGAGGGGGGACGACATGCAGCAAAGGGCCACAGGTCGGACTCGAACCGTGCCCCTGCCAAGGACTCAGCCTATATGCAGCGCCCACTCTACTGGGTGAGTTAGAAGTCGCTCCGAGGAATGCATTCCTAATTTTTTTTTTTTTTTTTTTTTTTTTTACAGTGACCTATTTGAGATTGCGTTTGAATGAAAAACTGGAAATAATTAAAAAGGGACGTCCAGTTTTATTTAGGATGATAAGGTCCATTGTGTTGTCAGACACATCACCTTGCTGTCCAGTTTGGAATTCTCATTACTTCTCACCACCTTCACCCCTGTGTTTCTGCTTTCAAACACGCAGTCTGGGATTTGTACAACAGAGAGTGAAATATGCCATCTGTATCAAGAGAGGCTCAGGTGTGTCAAGATGTCTGCAATTATAGACACAGTTATATATAGGCTATACATACACAGTATGAGCACCTCTTACAAAATCCCATCAAAAATGACCTGTTTCAAAGTACAATTTATATATTTTATGAATAAAATACAATGTTTGTGTTATGGTCATTGTCGTACAGATTACATACAACAATATATCTGCACTATATGTTTTGTACTGTAAAGTATTCACATACTACAAAACAGATGCGGGTACTAAACCAGCATATAAACTGCAAAGTAGTATACTGTATATAGTATGAGTGTAACATTGCAAGAAAGTGACCATAATTATGCAAAATAAAACACACGCAGACTAAATGTTATTTAGAAGACATAAATAGTTACTGTAAAATAAGTTGCATTTTGTAAAATCTGCCTGTTGTTTAGTAGGTTTCTTTTACTCTGTCAACCCCAAGAGTGAGGTTTGAAACATACAGTATCTACTATAGTATTTTTGTAATTGTGAAAGTAAAGCCAAGGTCTGATCATTTTGTGTTGGACGTGTCTGTCTGATTGGAGGATTGCCTGACTGGCTCACTGAAGTGTTCTGCCATGATTGGATCCCGTTGTCATTGTAGAGTACGATATTGGAATCTCGCAGGCCAGATTGCTCTTTCTCACTTTGACGCTGTGTGACAGTTCATGCTCTGTAGTTTTTATGTGCTGTCCTGTTTTTTTTTCTTTTCTGTTGGGGGCACCAGCCTCTCAGATTAAGAATGATATTCCTTCAGCATGACAAGCCTGTCAGGTTATTAGTTGTGCCATTGTTGGTAGTGTGATTACGGCCAATAGCTTTTGTTGCCCGTTTGTGGTTCAACCGCTTGTCTGCAACATGTCACTGTATCCAGTGGGTGCAACATTGCATCCTTTTTAATCAACCCAAAGCATGTGGATCATATGACTACTTTGTTGTACTTATTGTGGTTGTGTCACTTTTAACGGCCTCGGGTCATCACCAAAACCAGACTAATGTTTAGTTAAGTCACGCACACACATTGACTCTCACACAGTCAATAGAGCAACACTCTAATAATAACCAAACACGACTGGGTAGACAAGAAATAACAAGCAGCAAACGGAAACATATTCTTTACTGTAATTACATATTGCAGAACTTCAGCGCTATTATTTTACTTGTCACTCTAAGCAGCTGTGTGATGTGTTTTCTTTGTGTTACTCCCCAAAATATCTTCACCAGAAGGTGACTGTGGTGTATCTGTTGTCACTTTGATGTATAAATATTATGTAATCAGCGGAAAGCATTTAGAACATTGATCCTTTGTTGTTTAATTAAAATGATCGGCTATTTGTTTCACTTCAACAGACGAGTCTCGATAAAAGATGAAAAGGTCGACAGGATAAAAGTGTTTCACGATAAAACAATGTAACAGATGCGAAGCTCTGAAGTAGTTCTAATGCAGGAGGCCAAATTGCTTATGATAAGAATCATTCAGCCCATTCCTATCCTCACACTGTATTTCTGTGATTTCCACCTGATGTGGGAGCCAGTGAAAGGCTACCGTTAAGCACGTACTTTGCCCAGAACTGCTTAATAGGTCCCAAACGGCCCCAGTGGCACAAAAATCTGCGTGGTATTGTTGGTAATAGCAGGAACTAGATAGAATCTGAGGGTTGAGCTATAACAAAGCAGGAGAAGATATGCAGTAGTAAAGACAGTCAGGCATACTACTCCACATTTATGGCAGAGAACCTCACCTGTTTTTTCTCTGCAGTCACATGCTGGGTGGTCTGTCATTCACTTCCCCAATGATATACAATCTTTCAACCTAAATGGAGGTGGAATAAAATGGCATGTTTATTTGTATACAATGACATGTTGAATATGTCACAATGTGTCCCATTGTATGATGAAAAAACGTACGGATATGGATGTGTAAGATACCAAGGCTTCAATACTGAATTACTGAATCTAAGTCAGGGCGCTAAAGAGCTTAGCTGTTCCTCTACACAATGCCTCGGTCCTCAGCTGTGACCTTTCTCTCCCCACATCATTCACGATTATACTGCTGACATGTTGGCTCATGCCAATAATTTTTCATTGGCGGCAATGTCAGCCACATCATATTTTATCATCTGGATAAAATTGTGTTGTGTTTACATGTAGGCTCGCCATAATTTGAATTTGTCTGTTTATGTGCGAGATTAGATATTGCATTTAATTCAATTCAGATGTAAACAATGTGGCAGCAGTGGGAAAAATACTTTGCTAAATGAGTGATTTGTAACCTGAATAAACAAGATGTTTGTATGTAGTAAAAGGAGTGAGTATGTATGCACGCGAGTGAGAAATGGAGTCCTTAAACAGTGAGTTTGCGCCGAAATGACACACCAAATCTACACCGTGCCTGCACAGACTGAGAGCATGATGATCACACAATAAATGCAAAATGAAGGAGACGAAAGATACATTATGAAAAACAATAATGTTATCTATGATTATCTGAACCATTTTGGCTCGTAGCGAAATTGTAGGTGTTATTGTGTATGGATGAACAATTTTCAAATACTGATTTTTACAGCCAGATTTAACAGTCAAAATTAATGCTTTTCATGCTTAATGAAAGTCTCCAGAGTGATGATGTTTCCAAGTGCACCTCATATAAGATACTTCTGTGGCTCCAATCTCAAGTCACGAACATGACTTGTTATATTTGAGTGCTTTTGCTGCAAATAATAAAAGGGACCTTGCAACAAAGGCAGCCATTTTTTGGTGGCAAAACATTAAACAGCATAGAGCTACTTTGTGCAGCAGTGGCAAGCAAGAGCAAATGCACAACAGGCATGTAATTGATGTTTAATTAATGCAATACCAGTGGTTATTATAGACAGACAACGTGTCTTTATACATTTTCCCAAACAATAGAAGTAAAGCCTTGGCTAGATAGTGCTTGCACTAAATGTGTGACAGTGCCAATTATCTCCACGGAATACCAAACAGTAACGTAAGAATGTATAACCTCCACACTTCCATCAGTTGTTGACAGTTCTGAGTCTTTTTGAGAGAGTGACCTTGTCATACAACTCAGTTTCCTTCAGTCGGACTACACCACCCACCAACACTAGCCACTGTTTTTTAACAAAAGGAGATGTGTACTACTGTTTAAGGTAGGACTGCAGTGCTCTCTAGTTAATTGAAGCCAACGCATAATTGGAAGTAATTACTGGTCATTATCAATTTCAGAAATGATTCAGAGTTAATGCCAGGGTGGCTGTTCACAGATTTGATTTATTGTGCCAATTGTGAGATTTCAATAATTCCAGTACAATAATTCAACTTGAAATTGAATGTCATATTTCTTGGCAGCACATTTTCAATGTCTTGCCACAACTCTGCACCTCCATAGGCATCAACAGTTTCCCTCTGTTCAGACAGTTTGGACTTTCATTTATGGTGAAACTGTCTTTGCCACATGGTTGGGAGCTCATTGCTTTTAAACGGAATGAGGGAACCTAATTTAATTGACTGATTGACAGCGGCCCCTACCACATCTACTGGTAATTTATTCCTTCTATTTCAAGGTGCGCCACTGCGCCAGCAACTTTGGTCGCTAAATTACCAAAAAATGTGGTAGTGCCATGTATTTACACCATTTCCTGTGCTTTCACCTTGATTAGATAAAAGAAGACCCCTTGTGACACTCTGTCGGAAGATGCAAAAACAGCCCAGTGTAGAAAAAAAGCCTCCTTTGTCTGTGTTGCTACTGCAGAGTAGTGGAGAATGTGAAATAATCAAACCGAGGTAATGCATAAGCAGGTCAAGTCCAGCTTGTAACAGTTATTTTGTGACTTAATTTTCTCCCGTGTTATCATACAATAATGAAAAGTGTTGACAGATTCATTTCCTTGCTGCTACCGCCTAGGACCATTTTGTGATTTCTAATTGATAGCTACATGCAGCAATTTTATAGCACTAGACAATTTTATAGCACTTTTAATTAGTCCACCTTTGACCTTCTGTTCGCTTTGCATTTATATTACTCCAAATTATTTTCACCTTCTTTCCTCATTAAACTTTTGTCAAATGAATAGAGGCATTTACAACATATTAATCCATACATGCACTGTATGAAATATGGTGAGACTCAAAATGAATTGATAATAGTCTAGTTACATTAATTGTTTGATTGATTACACGCAATTCTGAAATGGATATCCCCAGTGTTTTTTGACCCGGAGAGAATTATTACTAAAGGACTTGCACAACTCGGAAAAATATAAAATAGGTGAATAAAAATACCTCAGTGGAATGAGCCTGTAACAACCACTTAGTTGACTAATTGACTAAGAGAGGAAGCCCTTACACACGTCATTAGGAAAAGCAGGTGCACGATGACTCCTCACTCAGATAAATCCTTCATATGGAACTAGTTAATCTCTCATGTAATATTGAGCAGATGTGTGTGTTAAACAGATAAACCGATAAACAGCAACCTCAGATGAACCTCAATAGTCAAGGTATGTAGTATTTATTTGGACTTCATCCAATGGATGGATATTGAATTTATATACCTAGATGCACCATGTGCAGTCATCTTCAGCCAAACAATTCTTTAACCTTTTTTGTATTATTGTGACAGAGTGATATATGCTGATGCAATTTGGCAGAGCATTCACTGTGCAAACCCCACAGAGAGCGACCTGCAGTCAGGTGTATACAATGCTACTGGGGATCCATTTGCATCTCATGTAAGTCTTGCATCTAAACAAGTAAAATTTCAATGCAGTCATTGGAGAGGAGAGGAGAGGAGAGGAGAGCAGAGGAGCCAAAATTACTCTGACCAGTAAAACGGAGTAGTGAATGACAAGGTTCCATTCATTGCATATGGGTGACCGCAATGAAGAGCAGTCAAGGGAGACTAGCCAGAGCAGTAAAAACGCTTTATATTTGATGCAGTTCTGTGCTACTAAAAGTTGACCCATAGTTAGCATTTCACTGGCGGTAGGCAGTCTGTAAACCGAATTGTGTTGGCCCCGATTTTCAAATTGGAAAAACACGGTGCCTTGTCCAGAAACTTTCTCTCTTTTGACCTTAACAGTATATGTCTGAAAATAATTGAACCAAGAAATAAGTAATAATTTTTAAACTTGGCTGGCTAGTCTAAACCTTTGTTCATTAGAGTTCAGAGATTTGAAGTGGCAAGTCATGTTGTCTGAAGCACTTAATTTGCATAAAGTAGACAGGACCTCCACTGGTGATTAAAAACAGCAAACACGAGCATCTATGAATGCATTAAAAGTAAATAGTGGCGAAGAGTTAATTAACATTATTGGTAGTTATATGTTGCACCACTTAATGAGGCGTCCCGTTTTACTCCACAGAGTGGACAGTTAGTACACAGAAAGTGGAAATTTAGAAAACTAAGAGCAGAGGAGTTTTAAACAGGACTTATTTTGTGTGTGTGTGTGTGTGTGTGTGTGTGTGCTTGTTTAACTATATTCGTGGGGTCCAAAAACCAGGAGTCCAGTATACTTGTCGGGTCAAAATGCTGGACCCCACAAGTTTAAAGGGCTGTTTGAGGGTTAATACTTGGTTGTAGGCTTAGGGATAGAATTAGGTTATGGTTAGAGTAAGGGTTAAGGTTAGGCATTTAGTTGTGATGGTTAGGGTAAGGGGCTAGGGAATGCATTATGTCAATGACGGGTCCCCACAAAGATAGTGCCACAAACCTGTGTGTGTGTGTAAAAATGAGTTTGTCTTTCTGTCCATCCCCCTCATCTATCCACCCACTATCAGTATTGGAGTCTTTATCTGCTTGGTTGACTTTATAACTGTAACACTAGTTTAATTTCCTTACCTGCTTAATTGAAATTCTCATCTCTTTCTCCTCGTGTGTGTGTGTGTGTGTGTGTGTGTGTGTGTGTGTGTGTGTGTGTGTGTGTGTGTGTGTGGGGCGGATATTAGTGGAGATGTATTTTCATTCTAAACGTGGCAAGTGATGGACAGGATCTCACAGACAATGCCCCCCACCCCCCCTTCCACTACCCTCAATCTTTTTGTCTGCTGCACCTGTTTTTTTAGATACCTTTCAACCTTGTCTCTTTCTTTTGCTCTTTCTATTCCCAAGTCCCTCTTTTCCCTGGATTGCCTCGGCTTGATAAATCCGATGCTAAATTTAGAGGCATATTTCTCAAAGACACCCGGACTAGAAAGAGAGAGGACCGCAGACAAAATGGCCTCTCTAATCCATGTTTATCATCTTTTATTTATCTCTTTGATAAAACGTGAGTTTGTCAAAAAAAAATAAAAAAACCCCTTCTCTCTTTTGTCTCCCTTTTTGTCTGCCATAACCTTTTCTGTCCTCCAATTAAATATCAGCGACCACATTATTGTCCCAGACGACCACATTTAAACTGACAGGATATTCAAATTACATCATTCAGCTCAGTGGGGTTGTGCTTCATAAAATTAGGGGCTTGTTGAAGTTCTAATAGAATATCTTTGCCATTTAAATTGCTGCTGCAAACGTGCTGTCATTGAGTGCGGTCTTCATTACACTCCCCTTATTTCCCCAATTCTTACATGGTTTGATTACAATATGGCGCCAACTGTTAAGCTCAGAAATGATGTGTGTGTCCAGCCTGGAGTGGTTTCAGCTGCACCTCACAAGCTTGGCTCATCTCACTTTTGTGAAGAGACGTGTTAAATGCAAACACATTAGCAAAAGAAATAAGCAATAAAGCAACTAAACGTAGACATGGACACAGAAAAAAGCTCAGTAATCTTTAAAGCACTATTACATTTTTAAGACCCAATTAGTTATTCACAAAGTAAAAAGAACATTTTGAGCTTTTGAGATGGTTCAGGGTCTGTAACTGAACTGTACATGATGGATCATGAACACAAATTATTAAAATATACCACATGAGGATAGAGCATGCTAAACAACCAAACTTAGAAGTCAGACATCAATGATATACTGTATGCCAGTTTGTTTAAAAAATCTTGCGAAATCATATATTTTTGTGGCGGAGAGGGGCAGGAGAGGATGTACTTAGCAACTCCACAAAATTATGCCCACTACACATATTTGTTTGATTTTAAAACAAACCGTTATTGAGGGAAAGTGTTTCTGCACACCCGTACAGCAAGCTGGTGAGTTTTATTTTTTATTTTTTTTACTGTAGATGTTTGTCTCGTTACCAGAATGGAAATCCAGAGACTGTAAGGTTTCTGATCTTTACTCAGCTCTTATTTTGCATATTTAGTAGAGATGAAAGTATTAAACATTGGAGATTAACTACTTATGCCAAGCTAAATTAAACAGAAAACACAGTCCTACCATTGTGTGACCATCTCTTAAATGTTCTTTAAAAACTCCCTAAATAGTTTTTACTCTCATGCTCAATTTATACTCATTGGTATTGCTTATTACATATGGAGAATGCTGTTATGAGCACAGTGCTGGCAAAGAGGCAAAACACCCCTTCTTGTAGATGTATTAGTGTATTTTGTAAAATTTATGTTTGCATCAAATTAGTTTGTAATTAGAGTGCAGTTTCTCCGACTGGTTTAATACAGCATACTGATGGATTGATTCACTGAACAATACACACATTCCTTACTGTAGAGTCTCAATGAGCAAGGTAATGTCTTGAACAGGAGACTAGCTCCTATGTCTCTCTCATTCTCATCGTCCTCGGTCTCTTCTCGCTCTTTCTCGCTGCTTTTATACTTATAGGCCTGTTGCCAGTAATACTTTACCTTCACTCTCGCCTTTACAGCCTCTCGTTTATGTTGAATATGAAGGGTGAACTATTTCCTCCCTGTGCAGTAAAGTGGCATCATGCAGTGGCCCTAGACTACATTACCGTACATTTAAGAAGAGGAGAAAGTAATTAGTTTGCCATTTGGATTCACACTGCAATTATTTGCTAGATTCTGTAACATTTCAGGTGTCTTTAGGTAAACCGTGTCAGTCCCTGAGAAAGTAAGCCCAGGGCAGATTTTTTCACAGAAAAGCACATTAGTCAGATGATTTTAAAAAGGATCTTTGCTGATTAGAATGTAATGTTTGCTTATTGTTATCGTATTTCTAAAACTCACATTCAGGTTTGTTTTCATGGATTCAAATTTATCATTAGGATATAGAAGAATCGTGTCAGAAATGGGTGCTTTTAAGTGTTTTTTGATTGGCGGAGTTTGTTGGGAGTTATCCATAGCAGGACTGCAATTTATGGCCCTAATCTGCCGATTAATTGTGGACTTTGTCAATACAATGTCATAGAATAGTAAAAAAAAAAAGTCAAGTTTCCCAAAGTCAAAGGTGATGTATTTAAATTACTTTATCTTTTCTGACCAACTGTCCAAAACCCAAAGATATTCAGTTTACTATCACACAAGACAGAGAAACACAGAAAATCTTCATCTTCATGTGAGGAGCTGGAACAATCAGATGTTTTGCATTTTTACCTAAGTAATGGCTTAACCGATTTATCCAAGTTTAAAATAGTTGTTGCTAATTTTGTTGCTAAATGTTTTTGTTAGTTGACTAATCGTTGCAGCTCTTATCCACAGACAAGGAGTAAGCTCTGCTTCAGATGACAACATAGGGGGGAATGAATTCTCATAGATAAGAACGTATTTGCAAGGAAGTCGATTTTTGGGGTTGTTGACTGGTTTTGTTTGAACTCTGCTCATTGATTCGGAATTGGTTTATTTTAGGCAGAAACCAGCGTTGATAAAGTAAACATTGCAAGCACTGTTTCAATTTCAACATTTTCTGTGGAAATATAGCCATAAATTGGGCAATATTCCAAACTTTTGCTATTATACACATATTACAGATTTATGGTTATACCAGATTCTATTTTTTTCCTTTGTTACTGAGTGTTAGCCAGTCAAATATCTTGGAGCATGTCCATAAGATAATATACATTTAATACTCCTCACATAAAATCAGCTTGCACTGAAATTGTTCATTACTTTGCTTGAAACCTTTAGCTTATATTAAAATGTAAAATGACATCATTTTTTGTAGGCATCATGGTGATTAAAATTGTGCATATAATAGGTGACACATGTATGTAACAACTACTCTCATAGCTTGATGGCTGGATTTTCTCTCTTAACTGTACAAGTGACAAAGAGCATTCTTATTCATAGTAATTGCCTGTGAGGTGTGAGCTTAGCAGACGTGAGGCTCGCAGAAAAACTCTGCCTTTTACTTGCCGTCTGACATTTCCCAGTCTTTGATCGATGAGCTTGCCACTGGCTCCTTCACTGGCTCCAATACTCTGGTCCTTCTCCTTCTGTCACTGAGAACTCCACAAGATGGTGGGGTTAGCACCTCCCTAAGCCAGATTATAAGCACAACGCGTCTCTTTCTCTGAAGGTACTGTGTTCCCCAGTAGGTCTGATGCAAAGCAGGAAAACTATACAGTATATCATCAACATGAAAACAAGTGTACATTTGATTACTGTAGATCGCAATACTGCATCGCTGCAAGAGGTTTGTTCACGCCAAGGCTTTGATGTGTCATCACCATCATTGATTACATTGAATATGCAAATTCAGAATGGATGCATGATGTTAGTGCAGCAAGCCCAAGTTTCTCTTTAATGGCATCAAGATGTTGTTGTCTTTGATTTGCATTCTTGCCACCCTGTGTTGCACTAATTAAACAGAGGTAATCATATATCACAGTCTTGTATTTCCATACTTAATAATCATGCAGTTCATTGATATTTAGGTGTTGTAATTTAGTCCTCTCAAACTCGCACAATGCAAAAGATGCAGGCAACTCCAGTGGGAAAGAACATTTAAAAAGAACCTTGCATAGAAGATCTACGTTAAGCTGTTTTCACTGACTTTTTTTCTCAGATCGTAATGTAAAAATATTGTTTTGGTTTGTTAAAGTGAATTATCATGATTATCTTTAATTTTGAGGTAATTTGGTTTTATATTTCTGGGTTAAATTGGGATTTGTTATGTGGGAAGGAGGGCTGATTTAGCTGAGTAATTGCAAAGGGTTTCACCATTATGGCGCTAGCAGCAGCAGTCTTTGTGTCAAATGCAGCTTCATATAGCATAAGGACCTAATGAGCTTTACAAAATCGTTGTAATTCACATTTATTTCATTATTCAGTAAATGTCCCCAGTGATACAATAAGATCTCCAGATCTTCTATTAGTATTAAGCTTTCACATACAATGTTTATTTGGGGTTTAAGATCTCAAAAATATAATGCAGAAATGCATTCAGGTATGAATGACATTATTTGAAGTGACATATATTTACAATATATCACCTTTTTAAAAGCGGAGAAATTAAATAAAAAAATTAATGAATTTCAGTGAGTAAAGCCTTGCAATACTTGGCGAAACAACAATTTTTTGTTTCTATATTGTTATCAGACAACCTTTAAAGGCAGAGATTGGCCCATTCATTCCTAGTTTTGCTTAGCTCAGTGGATTGACAGTGTCTTTTTGATTGGCTCCACTTGATTTTCTGTGTCATGCGCTGAAAAGCAGCACACAGTCATTTTAAGCAAGTTGAAAATGTAGCTAAGAAAAGTAGCTGTTCGTTACTTTTTTCTACTATAGAAAAACTGAATACATTTTGTATGTTGACAGTAGATACACTGAGAAAGAAAAGCTTCACCTAATGACTTCATGGAGCTATTTCAACCCAACTTAACCCCTCATGACTACAAATGAGATTTAGTACATGTTTGTGCCAATGCTTTGCATATTATTTTTAGGTCATGTATTTATCTTATGTAGTTTGTCTAGTTTGTATTTGACTAAATAATGACATACTCCATACACATTAACATATTTGTAGTAGAATTTAAATAGTGATTACAAGAAAGGTAAGACATTAGGAGACATTTTGACTTGGTGCCAACTTGAGAAATACTCTGAGTGTAGTGTAGATGCACAGTACAGAACGTTCAGGTGCAAAAGCAAAATGCACCAATTTAGTTTCCTGAAAATGAGATAAAATCATAATCACAATGATAAACAAGGTAGTCAGGATTATCAAATTGTGTAAGCATAACTTCTAACATCTTTAATCATTTAAAACCTCGGAGGAAATCTTCCCCACATACTGTGAAGCAACAGGCAGCTGGTCAAAGACGGGCTCTGACACAAGGCTTTCTGCTGTGACTGTTTGTGAAAATAAGGCCTTATGGAAATACACACAATCAAACATCCTCCATGACCTACATCTAAATGGCATGCCTTTAAAAACACATTGTTTCACTTATTTTTGTTTGGAAATGAGAAGGATCCCTGAATAGCAAAATCTTATTTTCTCACTTCTCATTTGCTTGCGTAGAGCCAAGTTAATACAGAGCAGGGTTTATGTTTTTCTCCAATCAAAAATAGTTCATGTGTGTAGGAGAAGGAGTCACGCAGCGGAGTGCAATAAACAGCACCTTTGGCTTGCACAACGGACAAAAGGACAGGAAGTTCTCTTTCTCTCTTTTGTGGAATATTGTTTTCCTAACTCGGGTAGAGGGAGGCAGCTGAGAAAGCAAGGACAGTGGATTTCTTTTAGGCTCCTGGGTGGGGCTAGGGGCCTCGAGGATGAAACAGGGGGCGGATGGGGAAAGTAAATGCCAGCACCCTGCCGTGCAACAGGCATGAAGGCCTTTTGACTCGGTTGCCATGTTACTGGCCTTTGCTCGCAGGTATCCTCTGCCTCAGGCTCACAGATGGAGGAAGACTTTCCTGATAGAAGGAGGAGAGGAAGAAGGAGAGACGAAGAAGGCAAAGTTCTTTGACCACAGCTTTGAGGGGGAGGAGGGGGTCTGGCCTCTGCACAGCAGGTGGTGGTCAGAGTTGGGTCTGTCTACCTGTCTTTCCATCTTGTGCCTGAAGTGATAACAAGATTGGAGCAATTGAAACCACGTATAACCCTCTCCAGAGTGCCCTTTCCTGCTTGAAAGCATGTAGTGTTGTTGGGGGTATTCAATCTATCAGTGTCATATTAATATTAACTGGATTTAGTAATGTAGATATGTTCATGCCATTAAAAAAAAAAACCTTTCAGAAGCAAAAAAAAAAAAAGCAGACTGTTGTATCTTTTTTACAACTCAAAGTAAGCTTTAATAATGGAGCCTGATGATGGGAGAGCTGTGCATGAGGAGTGACATGGAGAGCAGGGCTGAGAGAAGGCACTCGGGAGAAGTTCTTGACTGATTAATGGAGGAACATGTGGAAATGGTGACAAGGATGGTGGAGAGCACGTTATTGTGTGTTGGAAGTTTGTTTTTGATGCAAAGAGTTTCCTTTACTAGAAGTAGCAAGTAAAACCTAAATACCTAGCTTAATTAAAAAGCATTCCTCCATTTTTGTGTGGTCTTAAACTTTTGTTACTCCTGCCTTTTTCAGCACAGAGATAAATCTTATAATGTGCTGTTTTAATGTATCGACCTGCCCAGTCACTAAATGTCAAGCGGCATGGGAACAGTTGCATGTTAAAAATTCTTAAATGGTTTATTTACACTTGAGTTGGCTACCAGTATCAGAGCAAATGTTGTAGCTGAATATTAATGCGAGCAGAGCAAATATCTGTTTTTTTCCCATCACAGGCTACCACACCTTTAAGAAATGGACATACATACTGCCAACACTTTCTGAAAACAAATCTGGATTTAGGCTTTAGTTGTAAAGTAAAAACTGGTATTTACTGCTTCAAACTAACTAAATCAGTACAAGAGACCCCCTTGGTTTTCACTGGGAATTTGTCCATCAGTGGAGGCAAAATGACAAAATATTTGGTGGAAATTTCACCCGAGCAAAGAAGAAAGAGAATCCCCCCAGGGGTACACATCTGACTTCAATTCCACTCTTGTCAGGTAGACACAAAGCTGAGGGGCACACAGAGCAACAGAAAGGCAGACAGAAAAAGAAACTAATAATATAATAATAATAAAAAAATAATAATTAAATGGAACAAAAACGAAAGAAAGATGTGTACTATAGTTTTCAGCAAATGATTATTTTGCATTTCTCTAAACCTGAGTTCACCCAGCCCTCAGATGACTGATCCCTCGTAAACACTTATACTGACTGGACTTTTCTGTTGAAATGGCTGCCTTCCCCTGCTTTTACTCTGTCTGTCAATGAAGAGATGGCTTGTTCAGTCCATTTTAGGAGCCAAAACAAGCAGGCTTGTTATCCCTGACGGTGTATTTATGTCCTTAACCTTTGACCTCACCTTTTGCCCACACAGTTATTCCACAAGGCAAATACAAGAACATTATTCACCCTTTGTGTGTTCATGTTCTGCAGCTTTGATGATGATGTGTGTGTGTGTGTGTGTGTGTGTGTGTGTGTGTTTGCTTTTGCGAGTGAGTCTGAATTTCGCTTATGTATAATGCATCTGAAAAAGAATTAAAAAAAAAATGACATGCACAGCAGAGGTTAAGGAGTGATTCCTCTCAGGTCTATTTGAGAGAATAATGTTGACTGCTGATAGCAGGGCTTTGATCCGTAACCTATTGTGAGTGTAAAATCAGAAGGGCTAGGCATTTTCTTTTGACAATGCTGTGGTAAATAAATTCCACATCTCAGTTGCTTATCATATTGTATGCAGGTATGGGTCTAAAGGTGCTGGCTAAGGCTGGACCGCCAGTGATTCTAAATGGCAATAAGTAAACAGTTTTCACAGTGGATTATTGCTATGCACTGTGATCCAGAATTTGGTGGCTTTTACCCTATACTTTATTTATAGATGATAATACACTGCCTGGAAATGATTGCCTTGATTTTTTTCACTGGTCTCATGATAGGCTGCTGGTATTGGGGTGATAAGTCACAGTTAAACAAGCCAGAGTGCATGTGCACTTAGTGTTTTTAACTTGTATTATCCATGGGACTAAGCTGAGGTGCTCTGGGAATATTTAGCGCTCTGCTATGCTTGTAGGACTTAATACTGAGGCTCAATGCTCTGTATTTCCCCTGTTAGAGAGCGAGAGAGAGAGAGAACGACAGAGAGGGTGAGTGGGAATGAAGAAAAGGGTGAGAGGTAGAGGGAGTCCTGTGTTGTTGGCAACCACAGGCTATATCTGGGCAGTCTACAGAGACAGGGACGCTTTGTCTCTAGCGTCATTTGCAGCTTAAACAAACAGGTGTGATGCAAGAGCCTCTCAGACAAACACATCGCGGCTCTTCAAAGTGGAGACAGGAAGAGACGCCGAGCGAGGGAGAGTGAAGAAATAATGGGGGAGGCATGGGCAGTCAAGGGGAGATAAAGCATATAATACGTGGACGGGAGTTGAGTAGAAATAAAAGTGTTTTGTGCTGAAGTTAAATCTGTGAGTTTTCTTAAACTTTTCCTCATATTTGTAGGTGTTAGCTGTATATTGTCTTCATTTTAGCTTTCACAGTTTGGAAAATAAATTGGTCCTGTTTTTTTTTTGTTTTTTTCTCACCTCCACTAAGTGTCTGTTTTCTTTCTCTTTCACTCTAGTTCTGACAACCTCTTCTCTACTTCTCTCTCTCTCTCTCTCTCTCTCTCTCTCTATCTCTCTATCTATCTATCTATCTATCTATCTATCTATCTATCTATCTATCTGGCATTGTCACTTGAATCAGAAGTTGAGTGCTGGCTAAGTGAAGGGGTACACAGCGAGTCTGCTCTAGACAGGCCTGAGTGGTGCTGCACTGCTTTGCTGCCTTTCTCTACAGAGCCTTGATTCAGCCCCCGCTGATAGGGGACCCAGGCATTACTCAGCCCTCCTGCTTGCCTGATGAGCAGCGTCTCTAATCCCTACAGATGTTAACCCTTGCAGCTTCTATTCTTTACTTGATCATTCACCCATTTTTGTCCATTTTTTATATAATATCCTATTGTCCTTACGTTCCAGTTCCTCTGTCAAAAAAGCACCTCTCTCTCTCTCTCTCTCTCTCTCTCTCTCTCTCTCTCTCTCTCTCTCTCCTCTTTTACATGTCCAGTGGGCCTTGTTGCTCTCTGCTATTCACGCCTGGCACATTACAAGATAGCAAAGGAAAATGTCACATCTCAGAAAAGATGTCAAACACCACATATATCTTCTTTGAGTGTTGAAAAAAGCATTAACTGTATTACAGTTGCATGAAAACTCTTGCGAATAAATACTTTTCAGTTTTCATCAACATGTCATGATTTGTACCATTTAATGCTAACATTTTTAATACAAATGTTACAATGTTAAACAGTCCTTGAATAAATTCATAAACTAGGAGTAAGTGTTGTATAAAGAGAATATACTGTAAAGTGCTTTTGTGATTATCCACTGACATGAAATTCATGCTACATTCAGGAAAGGCATGGGTCACTTATTCTGGGCTTGCCCCCAATGTGTGTACAGGGCGGCAGATGAGATCTATTCATTGCAGCCAAGCTGGGATCAGAGAGCATGGTGTCCAGCTTTAAATATATATGTACTGGAAGGAGAGAGGACATAAGTGGGTTGTTTGGAATTCAAATTCAGGCATGAGTGCCACATAAGTTAAGCAGAAAAGACAATCTGGAGCTCGATGTAGGACCCAGTGTCTGCTCAGCCCTTCAATAATCCTCATTATTACAGCATGTCCTCATTTGCAGACACTCACCTGCAGTGATATATCGCAGACACAAGATTAGACTTGCTATGAAGACATGGTGTGTTATACAACCCCAAACATTACTCATCACAACCACAAGACAGAGACAAAATAGTAGGCAGTAAAACAACAAGCGTAGATCACAGGCCTAATTGATGCCCTAATGCAAAGCATCATCCAAGCAGACAGACTGAGAGACGGTACAGCTTCTGCTGCTCACACATCCTAGGCTCTTAGGCTCAGTGGAGGTTATTTTAGTGGAGGTATATGAGATATAATGATACGTCAGTGAGATCTGCTGGGACAAGAGGAGCAGGTAGTGTAGTAGAGCAGAGGGCTGATTTATGGGAAGGATAAATGATGCGGTGGGTGTCTGTCTGTGTAATAGCACTGTGCTCTGCACACTGCACTTTCACTCAGCTGTAGTTTATAGTGTGATATGTGATGGGGATAAATGTCAGCTTGGCTTATCTAAGAAAATCTGATATGACTTTAAACTGGCTCCTCTCTAACACTTTGACATGTGTCGAAAGGAAAACTGTTAATTGCGCATTGACAAAATGTGAAATGGGATTTTGAAAATGGTGCCGTATTGTTCATAACAAGTGTATAATTGCACAACAAGGATGCATCATTGGCTATGTTTAACTTGCCATTATAGTTTCTCTCATCACTCAGCTTAGGCTTATTTCCTATTCTTAGTTTTTTTGGGTTTGTAATATTCTCTAAGCAATATTTATTCCTTTGATATTCATAAGATTAAACCGTTAGATTGAAAATAAAGCCAGCCACTACCGGATGCTGCTACTCTGTATTAATAGTCAAAGCAATTATTGTTTGAAAATTGCGTGATTCTCTTTTCACTCAGTCCAGCTATTAAAAATCTCCCCACCATGGTGGAAACAGAAGCTTATTTGCTTCTCTGTCTAAGGGGCAATATTGAAAGAGTGAGGGGCGAGAAGTGGAATCCTGTAGCTTGCTCTTAGCATGATCTTAGAAGAGAGCACATTATTCACATACTCATTGTGCAGTGCTTAGCAGTTAACCTCAGGCAGCTATAAACTTACTGTATATACAACAATGCTATGCTGGGAGGCTTGGCAGGATATTGGCCACAGTATTAAGTAGAAACAGACATGGTAGATGGGTTTCCTATAAGATTGGTTTATCAGAGAGCAGGTTGGAGTGAATATACAGGATGTTATAAATGTTATGTTGTTGCAATTAAAAGAAGACAGCTGCAGAAAAGAAACGATTTGTGTGTGCACATCCACAGAGACGGAACAGATATTGACACTGTGGTTTTGAATAGTGTACCGACTGTATCTAGGTGAAGGTTTGTGGGTTTGCCCTGGGGGGCATGTGAGGATAAGCAGGTGTGACCATGGGGATTGCCGTTTTTCTTTCCTGAGGCTTTGCCCCTCATACCGTGTGTATAGCCCTGCCTCGTAAAATTGGAAACCGATAAGAGAATGGATTTATTCTTCTACGATGCTTTACCTAGAATAGAGTAAAGAAAGGTAAGCTGGTCTGTCACTAACACATAAAGCACTATGTGTGGCTAGTGGAGAGGGTGAAGTGCGTGTTTATCGTCTAATCCACTCCTCTCTTGTTGTTTGTATGGTAATATTGAAATTAAAATCAGTGGGTGCCAAACACTGCAGATAACCTGGTTGGTTTGCTTTCCTTGCAGTTTTACTTGCTAATTTCTATGCCTTGGCCTCCCTCACGCATCCTGTTAATGAGAAAATGTGCTGTTGTCTTTGTTTACTGAGCCAGTCTGTCTGGGTGCAGCTCTTCACATTGTTTAAATGTAAACAGGAGCTAAATTATTAGCTCACTTGGAGTGTTTCTGCTATGTTATATGAGCATACAGTGTGTAGAGTAACCTAGAGCTCCGTGCACAATGTACAGATAGTTAGTACATCACACAGTGTTTGATTACTGGGAAATATACGCAAATGTTAATAGCTGTAATCAAACAGGCCAAATGCTAAAGTCTAGATGATCAGTATAATGTCTGACGTCTGTAATAATGGGGCTAATGTTTGCTTCTTATTTCACTGTGTTGATAGTCAATACTAATAAAACCTACTTTAAATGCACATTAAACATTGTTGGTACCCACGGTTTAGAAAGAGAAACCAAATGTGTTTGATGACAGTTTCAAGACAAACCTGCACGGATGGTTTTGTCTCATTATTGATCTTTTATACACATATGAACCACAAATTGAGAGTCATCTCACACTGGATAGACTAAGATTAAGCCAGGCATTTCAAATAAAACGGCAGACCTAGGATTTTAAATCTTTAATAATTTTGCAACTTATTTTTGTATGGAAATGCCTCATTTTGAATGTGGTTGCCTTATTGGAGAGGAAATTTGCCTGTCAAGATGATATCAGTTTTCTTTTAAAATATATCCACAACAGTTTCTCTAGGAAATTGCTGTTTAATTTATTTATTATTTATTTATTGGTTTATTAGATTGAATAGACTTTGAAAATGAAAAGCCTTTCATACCATATGACAGACAGACGATTTCCTTTTCCCTCTGTTGTGCACACACTAGACATGAGCTAGAGATAATGGGCAAAACATTCCAGACATGGAGGCCTCGGCTGGTCTGCAACTTAATTGTGAGGCAAAAGACTACAAGATAAGAAATGCCAACTTTTGGCACTGACCCTCACATCTCCTCAGCCAGCAAATCCTAAGTCTGATCTTAAAATGTAATCAGTATGGCACAACAAGGCCTACAATCCTGGCTTAAAGTTTGGTTTGTAAGAGCAGGTTTAAGACTGTTAGAATTGCAGCGTTTTCATAGTTTTTTTGCCTGTGCATACCTACAGTGAAAGAAAATTTGCCATGGGCTTGAACACAACATGCACATTTTTGTTCAATACTGAGACTCACAGAGATGTGGAAATACAAATTGTAGGTCATGAATTTGGCATTAATTCAATATGTTTGGTTGTGCCTGATTTTTTTTCCCCCACAGTATGGTATTTCCACAGTTTTCCTTCTTAGCTGCCAGCTTCATTGCACTCTTCCATCATCAGTCTGATAAGCACCATAAGGAGGAGTCATGAGGTAGTGATGCTTTAAGCCCAAAAAGTAGCAGGCTCAATGCGAGAAAATCCAATTACAGCGCTCTTAGTTTGATGAAAATATTGATACGTGGTGCAAGTGCTTCGATAACATTAGGCAAGAGGAAATATTGTAACATAAAACCATATTGATTTTTTGTCCCAACACAGTTTAACGGCCTAATTTGGAAGTGGAATGAGGAAGTAAATGAATGGTCCAACAGTTCATAAAAGGGCCATTTTACCGATTTTCAATTTGAGTCCTATCATTTAAATCCAACATGAAAATTCCCACTGCAGTGAGTATCTCCAGAGCCCAACACCACTACCTCTGGCTTGACTTAGCCTATCACCTGTGTTTTGTTATAGCTTGTGTATAATGAACAATATACTTGGTTATACTGCAGATGATAACCTGTTCTCTCTGGAGTTAGGTTACAGCTGTAATTGTGTTAGAACTCCACTGTTTCATTTTCCTTCAAGTTCCTTTGTGTGCTAACATTTAATATTACCAAGCTTCACCTGATAAATTAAATGTAGACTTTTTGAAAAGTTTTTTTTTTTTTTTTATTATTACCATATTTTAAATACATTTCAAATTCTAATGTTATCCAACACAAAAGAGGGCATATCCGTCTGCATGCATGTCAAATATGGACCCAAGGCATGCTGTAATGAGTGTTTGGGTGACATTTGAGTTTGAGTGAGGGTGAATGTAAATTGCTTTTTTATTGTATTATCTGCAGTGTCCTGGTTTTATCGCACATGGTGGGCAGAATTTCCCTGAAGGGATAATAAAATTGCCTTGTACTTGCTTAGGAGTTGTAGTTCCCTCTCTTCTTATTAACCACTATACACGTTAACAGTTTGTCCAAATGTCTTTCTCTGTATCAATATAATCCTGTGTTTGTTTGTGAAAGTCATATTAGTACCATGAGAAAATGACTCCGATACAGTCTCTCTCTTACCTAACTGTCTTAAGGACTATATTTTTCCAGTTTGATTTGTTGAGCTCCCGAGATTCAACCGTGTTCCCAGTTCAATAAGGTAAAACCTCAGCGTCCAAGTGATGTCAGGTGATGATATGATACCCAGTAATGATGCTACCACAATGAGAGCAGACTTCATGGCTCAGTTTCTTGCTTCACTGCTCAGGACGTATCTTTTATTGACAAAGACAACATCAGCTAAGCAATAATCATTTTGTGACCTAACACTTAAAAATTGTACATCGTTACGGAACTATGTTGATATTTCAACCCATATCCTATGTTTAAACTCATTTCTTTTATAAAACGGGTCTCAATCTGATCTTTTCTGCACTAGTCTCTTTCCATTCCATTAGTTGATTCATTTACATGACAGATGCCCTCGTGCAAGCTGTAGAGAGCCCAGGGGTGCACTGCAGCTGAACACCACCTGCGGTGTGAGTTTGTTATTTGAACCCATGGTCTAGAGTTCCCTTTCTGCCCTTCTCATAAGCACTCACTGCTGACCC
The DNA here is from genome assembly GCF_008315115.2 of Sander lucioperca. Lineage (NCBI taxonomy): Eukaryota > Metazoa > Chordata > Actinopteri > Perciformes > Percidae > Sander > Sander lucioperca. Next base: position 10,067,610 of record NC_050185.1, read on the forward strand.
TGAGTCACACCGAGGCTAATGGTACAACTACATTCTCAGACTTTTTTTTTTATAGTGTGTGTTTATATGTGATTGTATGTGTGTGTATGTGTTCATGTCAACTGTTATCTTTGGCCATACTTAAAACAAGCTTGTTCACGGATTGCTGCACGTAAAATAAAAAAATCTCAGGGTCATTTTGAGACGTTAAACATAGTCCACACGGCCAGGAAAGTTAGAACACTTCACTGCTGATTGGGGTTAAAAAATAACAGCAATCATTTTCAATCATGACTTCTTGTATTGCAAACAATCCGCCTGCATGATAATTTTGAGAGGTTTTCGACTACAGTGAACTTAGAAAATCTTATTGCATTGCATAATGAGCGGTTGGTAGGTTGTGTTAGAGATTAATCAGAAAATGTAATCCCTTTGATTGCGCTTGTGTGGACTCTGTAAAGAAGTTTAGTATAGGAGTTTGTATAGGAATAATTATGGGTGGAGAATAGTTATTTATATGCAACGGACACAGGTTAATGGCACCAGGGAAAAATAAACAATCCAGCACAACTATAAAAAGCATCATAGGGACTGAGGGACATTATGGATGGTATGGGTTTATATTGCAATAAACTATAATAAATGTAATAATAATAGGCTCTATACCAGGCTTCTCCACTCATTTTTGTGTATTGTGAATTTGGCATGTATGTGCTCAGGCCATTGAGCTAATCCTATAAAGGGCAAGTAGCCTGTTGTCTTAGTACTAGGGTTCTAATGTGCTATATAGGCTTAAAGCTCAATAACAACAGTACATTCAGAACTGTGAAACAGGTTGATGGTGGTAACTAAACCAGGGAAGAAGGGACAGCCATCTTTGGAAATGCTTTATCACTGTCGCAAAGGAAAAATAGATGAGAGGATTCACTGCTTCCCCTTTTGAAGGGGTAACCACTAAAGACATGAATGGACTGATTGTTTAAGCATGCACATGCAATTTTACACTGCACAGATAAAGGATAAACCTAAAGGTGAGTGGCTTAGTCTATAGATAGTCTCTATATACAGTACCATTTGCATTAGGGTGTACTGCATGTGAATATATGTGCTGGGAATGTCCTGATGAGGGTGCAGGATCAGGACTGTTTTGGTATGGACTTTTATTGTGTTGTGCATGCAAGAAGACCAGAATTTTCAATTTAAAATAGACATTTAATCACTTCAGTCACAGGGGGCTTTAAGAGTTGTGTAACATTCTCTAAGGGTTTTCCCTTCTGCAAACCTTGCATGCAGAGTGGTCTGTGAACTGTGAGTTCGATGTCCTGAGATACATCTATTACTTACCCTCAGCTGACCATGCTGTGATCTCAATTGTTCTCAGTGTTCTTTTGGTTGTTAATGGACAGTTTGAGATTCAAGTCTGTTATTTTAAAGTAGGCATAATTGCATCCTATTTTTTTTTTTTTTTTTTTAATGTTACAGCAATTACAGTTACTTCATTTGATCTAATTATACAATCCAAGGAGGAACATATCCAGTCTGTTCATGATGATAAATGGCCAAAGTATTGGCTTGGGACAAGGATGAACTTGCACTGCAACAAAGGCACTGGCCTGTCCCTCTGCCCGCTAGGTGAGCTGTGTTAATGTAATGGCTGCTTCCCGCTAGGGGGTTGATGAAGCCGTGCCCTACATGTATTTCCAGAAGAGTGAGTATCAGAGCTGGTGCACAGTATGTTCTACATTGCTGCCGTAACACCCAGCCTCCCCAGTTTGCTCCATCAGCTACCTCTCTGTAATCTCAGAGCTTCAAAGCTCCTTATTGTCCTTCCCCACATAAACTCAAAGTCACTTATTTTCATGACTCATCCCACCCTGCCTCTTGATAGAATTCCTGCTGCATGTTATCTTTTTCCTCTTCCTCCGCTTTTCACTGTTTACATACACACAACTGGGGCTGTTGTTTTCTGAAGTGTTCCCAATGATAATGACTGCTGCAAGATAACAGTTATTTTTAGGACGTTGTGTTTACATTTTCAGAGTACTATAGGGGAAGCATTTTTGTAGTAGATTCATTGTACACCGAATTCAATTCTGACACATTGTTTAATGACCTATAGAACAGGCAACGTTTTATTACACAGCACAAGACTTTTAGAGGATTTTTTGATGACCATAAATATTGATTCAAAGCTTTTAAGTTACCCAGCATCAAGGGCAGTGGAAGCAACTGGAAAACCAGACAGTTCTTTCTTCCTCTGTTTCAAATACACTTTTGCACAGCTGCTCTTTTATCTTCCAGCTTCAGTCTTTCTGTTCTGTTCAACTTCATTTGTAAAACAGATGTGTTTAGACTGTCTTGTCCTGGAACAAAAAAAGAAGACAGTAATTACATCTCGTTTGGACCCCTGAAAGACACACATTTGATGGGTGATCCCTGAAGCTGTTAAATCTTTCCTTCAAAGCTACAGACAAACAGAGTGGCTGCTATGGGAATAGCACAAGGGTACCGTGATGCAGTCATCACCAACACAGCTTAATCGTTCCAATTCAACTAGACTATTCTCGGACACAATAGAGGGGAAAGTGCAAAAGTGGGTTGTGTTAATTGAGTGTGTGGGCTGGGTGATTTTTTTAAATGGCCCTGTTAATTGTTCTTTAAGGAATGGGTCCCCAATTGGTGCACTCGGCTGTGGCTTGTTGTGCTACGCAGGGCACGGCTGGAAGCGGTTATTAAGAGGGCTGTGAGAGCAGCTCTCACGTAAGTGTCATCAGCAAGGTTTCATATTTATTTATGCTTTCAGATTAATCAGTCATTCCTACCAAAGAGGATGCACACTATTAAGTGTATTCCATTTTATTGAAACGCGATCGAAAGCTTCGCTTCTGTCAACAACATGCAAATACAGAGTGGCTTAGTCGCTGGCTAAGTCGAGATGTTTTGAGTGTGTAGTGGAGAAAGTTTTTGTTATTTCGAAAAAAGCACCACAGCTTATCACCGTTTATTAAGGGTGTACATGTTTTTCTCCCAAACTGTTTGGTACAGGATGTTCTGTTCGGTATAGGAGTTGTTCTCTTTCAGTTTATAGTCAGTCATAATAATTGCTGCAACACCACACAGAATAAAATTAGACTGGATACTGTTTTCCAGGCTCAAGTCTAAATGGCTGTGCTTCACAGCACAATGTGCATTGTGTCATTGGAGTCAATGATTGATGCTTTGTCATGCAGTCTGCAATGTATTTTAGCTGCAAATGTCATATAGGCATGTCATATGTACTGTACATGCTGTCTGGTCTTTAGCAATTCGTTGTTTCATTTTAAATCCAGTGTGCTGGAGTATAGTATACCGATTGGGCTGTTGTACTACTTGCAGACTGCATGAAACATTTGTCAGATAGCTAGAAAAAAAGGATTCAAATGGCACTCTTATTTTGCTCTGTTATTGCAGGATGTTTAAGTGGGCAATTGTTTGCTTCTCAGCCTTATGAACTTGAGTGTCTGTAATAAATCAGAGCTGTGTTGCTGTAATGTTGTTTTGGAGTCTTTTTGCCTCCTGGTGGTCAAATATCTCTTTTAGTACCTTTTTTTTTTTTTTTTAAATGAGTAAGAAGATAATTTATTTGCTTTCATTAGCTCTCTCGCTGATCTTTTCTTCCCCTTAGACTTTTGTTACGTACTGTATGTGGATCTACATGATGTTGTGGATTAGCAGAAATGCCCAATAACACATTCCACTGACTGTGGTCATGTGGCCACTAAAGTGTATAAAGTCTTGATAACAATATTATTTTTTATGAAAGACAGTCTTGACTGTTTCCTTAGGTCTAGCTAACAATGTTAGAGTAGAAATCTCCTCTGGCAAGTGTCCTTGTGAACTCTGCTCCACAAATGGCCTAGCCATGGAAAAAGAGTTATATATAGAAAGTGTGGGTGATGCTGGTGGCTCCGGTGCCAGAAAGAGTTGAATTTGTGTCCTAAAGCCACCCGCTACCAATGAATGATTAACTCCCACAGACCCAGTGTAGCACCTAAGGAAAATACAGAGACATGCTTGTAAACAACGGTATCTCAGCTCCATTGCTCTATTTGTTTCAAAGCTAACAACTGCTAGCACATCAGGGACAATGATTTCTGCCATAAAGGGCTTAAACACAACTCTAGTGAGGCTCTCTGTGTCAGGAGGCCTAATTACACCTACCAAGACTCATCATCTTAGATTAATGAATCTTGCTTGCCACTGCAGCCAGCCCCATGCTCTGTATGTTGCCAGGGAGTTCACCGTTTTCTCTGACCCTTTCTCTGTAGTTACAGGCTAATGGAGGTATAAGCTATCATTGCTAAAGTGCGCTGGGCACCACATCATTCATCACAGAGCAATGGACAGATTCCTTAACAGCCTCTAACTTTAGTAGACCCTGTGGGATTCATCGTACTTTAGAAACCCCATTGTTGAGCATTTAATACAGTCTCATTGTCTATGTTGCAATTTGGGGTCTTGTGAACAAAAGGGATTAGGCATTAAGTCAGTCTGATTTGTTGTAGTGAAAGTTGTACTGCCACTTAGGGTTTAAATGACTAGTTATCATCCTTATTCTTCGTACTTTGGACAACGCATATCTGTTGTGGAACCTCTCTGTCTATAAATAACTTAGGTATAGTCAAGAGGGCTTAACCAGTGTCTTTCTCAGTGAAAGAAATCACTCTATATAAGGCATGAGAAGAAAAGGGGAAAGCCTGGGGGGAGGGGAGCGTGCTTGTGCAGGTGAAGCTGAGGTCTCCACCATTTCAGCCACATGTCATTATTTAAAGTCTTTGTATAGTCCTTTGTGATGTCATTCGATTTCATCTACCCTAAGTGCTTGATTTAGTTTTTTTCTCCGAAGGCTGTTGCCATGACATCTCCAGGCAACCTAGAAGGGCCCTAGAAGGGCACCATAACCTTATTAATAACCTTATTTCCACTAAAAGACACATCAAGCTCTCCTTTGGCTATTAGATAGGTTTTTTTTTTTTTTTGTCGAATCCTACCACTCTGCGTGTGTGTGTGTGTGTGTGTGTGTGTGTGTGTGTGTGTGTGTGTGTGTTAGAGGTTTTGTGTGAGATGGTCAGATAAAACATGACACTGGTCTTTGAGGTGGAGTGTGAAAAATGAAAGTAAAAAAGCAGGAAGTTTGAATGCCAGGCCAAAGCTTTGTTAAAACATTAATAACACTCGAAATGTGTTTCTGTACCTGGTAAGTGTTCAGTGTTCATCAAAAAGACGAGCTGGGTGAAATAGGAGAGGAGAAAAGACAAAATAAGCGGGGCAGACCTGCCTTGTACTCATCTTTAGTGCTTTTTAGAGGATAATTCTCCTTACTTTTAACAAATATTGGTAATCATGTTCAGAACCATTTCTTAATTACTCTACTGTAGAGCTTTTTGTAGTGCTTCCAGTGTGTTTGGAGCGCTGCACTCTGCTACACACCAAAAGGGCCAAAACAAGCTACAACACCTGAGGCCTTTGGTTAAACCAACATTGGAAACATGCTCACAATTACCACATCTATTAAAGCAGAAGAATAGGGACAGCTCGCATTTTTGGACGTAGTATGAGGTACTAGTAGTGATACTGGTGCAACAAAAGCTCAGCTTGTGGATCATTTGATTGGAGATTTAATGACAATCGGGCTGTTTGTCAGAAAGAAAAGAGCTGCTGCAAATGTGATAAGGTAAAGGTAGTTAATGTTAATGGTCACTGCTGTCTTTTTGGTTTTTTTCTGTCCCCTCGTGGTCAAAATATCACAAAGTCAAAATACATGTGACTGCTTAATCATCAGATTTACCCTTATTTATTATGTGATAAGTGATAACTATTGCATGTATAAACAAGTGTGTTTATGCAATTGTAATACAAACTTTAAATAAGTAAGAAACAATAGCATTCTATCAAATAAATGTGAGTTTTAAAACGATCATTAGAAATTGGAGTAGGCTGTTTATGTGTAAAACAGTGTCAAATCTGCAGTAAGCATTCATTTGAGTTCAGACATGTTGATTGAGACTGTCATTGTATAGGATATGCATTGTTGCCATGCTCTTCCAGCCATTCAGTGATTGACAGTGCCTTGTAGATAAGCGTGTTGCCATCCTAAAATAGACCACTCTAATCAGGTTGGTAATACCTCGCTGTAGGGCAAAGATGGTCAGTCAAAATGGTTTTAAATTCGCTACAGCTTGCCATTCCCTCTAAAGGGATGAGTGTACCTAAACCATCCTGGGAAAATTGCATCTTGCATCCTTGAAGAATCACCAGAACCCTGTTTTCACAATATTGTGTATCCCTTTATGCTAAGCGAGGCACAAATGCAAAACAAGTAAGGATAAAAGTGCAGAGTGAAGAAAAAAATAGGTTGGAGCTGCAGGGGAGGCCATGCAGCCGAAAGCTCTCTGACACGATGATGCTATTTGTTAAGAGTTATTTATGCAAGACTGAAGAGGTGATGGGTAACAAGAACATTGCCAAGGCTCTCCTTTGTTTTCAGGGCGATTAAGTGTTCCGTTGAAGCTGTATTGGGCTGGTCAGCCCCATGTGTAGAAAGAGTGGGAAATGTAAGTGTGCTTGTAAATGCACACACATGCTCCTGCAAACAATGACCATACCTGTGCGTAATGGACTGTGTGTGCATGTATTCCTGTGTTTTCCTTTGAGTAAACAGTATTTGCTAGGCGACGTGTGCCCTTTAGTACATGTGTTTGTTTGCATGCTTGCACTAAGGAGGACTGGAGACTGACAGGGTCTCGAGGGGAGGCCTGAAATCTTTGACCTGAATACATATTTTCACATATTAGTGATGAGTGAGGGAGCTCCAGTGAAACGTGACAAGGCCTGTTTTCCCGCTTGTTTACAGGTAATAAATACTCTCCAGCATGAAGTTAGAAACCAGGCCAGGAGATGGTATTATATGGTTCTAGGAGGAAATGGAGGAATACTCCTTGACATTCAGCATAATTAACTGTACGGCTGCTGTTGGCACTGTGTACGTGTACTGCAGTAGTACTACTTTAATTTCATTCATCAGCATTTGTGTTTCTATTACTGTTTCATGAAATGTCAAACTCCCTGTTATGTATATAATTTTGGAAAATGTTCCCAAACACACTAAGGAGAAAAAGTTTTCAATTTGACTTTTCAAGTAACCTACTTTTATATAATTTTGTTTGTATTCTTCAAAAGTTTTTTTCAGTTGTCATTTATGGGGATTGCTTTGCCAGTGTAAAAACAAAAAGGTTGATTTTTTGATGCAAGCCTTTTTTTTTCTAAAATCAACAGGAAAAAAGTAAACGGCAAAACCAAAAATGGGAATTTAGACCCAAAAAACACCACATTCCGAATACAAAATAGTGGGCAGCATATTGCAAGAGAGATAACAACTCCCGGCTGCCCAGTTACCTCTGAGAATCAGAATAAGAAAGAAAAAAGAAAAATATATAGATAAATGTAGAACTTTCAGAGAAACTGGGATACAGAAGACCATCCTATACAATATATATCCAATTATGAGGTAAAATGTCTGTTTATAGTTGCAATTTCTGACTTTTTTGTCATGACATGATGAATGTCAAAAATGATTTAAAAAAAAAGTTTGTTACATAGGAATAGCTGCAAAAGAAAAACCAACTAAAGTTCAGCCACTCACGTTTTACTCTGTGTCACTACAGCTTAGATAATGTTTTGACATTCGTGCCTTGTAAAGTCTTATCTGAGATTCAGAAGGGACAATGTGTTCTAAAAATGACTGCCCGAGTTTCTGTTTCTCTCACACTGTCAAAGGGTATTGTCTTTTTTTCTCTTGCTGTTAGAGCTGCAGGTGTGTTCAGTTGTGATCGGCAGGAATTGGATATGAAGGGGACTGCCAACTCCAAGTATGACCTCATTAATTACATCTGTCAGTGATTCCCTGCAGATCTGTCTCCAACCAGTCAACCAGTCAGTCAGGAAATGTTCTGCTCTGGGTTAGACAACCTACCGGGCTTCTGTTTATAACACTGGCAGGTGGGATTGGGGAGAGGAAGCGAGAGAGGAAGAAGAGGAAGACTTAAAGATGTGGGGGGGGGGGGCACTCATGCACACTCACTTCCATTTGTTTGCATAAAAATGCAGACACACACACATACACACGCAGACATCTCTTCGCAGTGCAGCCGGAAGAATTTGATCTTTATTTAAATCCTTAAATTATAGCTGATTAAAAATTCATGGAGAGACGTTTATATGAAAGCCGGGTGCTGTGCCTGCTGCCCTGTGATGTCTAATTGGTCTGAAGGTTGCCAACCCTTTGAACAAGTCAGGACGGAGAGTTGCGGCTGCCTGTCTGCTTAGAATAAGGATGTGAGTGTTTACCACCCACCTACCCTTCATCTCTCTCTCTGTTTCACAGGCCTGCTTTGGTGCACTGTAAATGGCTGTTAGCAGTACAGAGGAGAGACTTATATGAAACAGATACATACTCTATCTCTGATATACTTTGATATTTTAGAAAGCAGTCCATTTAGAATGAGACCTACTTTTGTTATGGTTTTGGATGCTCAGTGTGTGTAGTTTCCAGTGGCAGTAGTGACAGTAGATTTCCATTTGGGGTGGCTCTCAGCCTCAAAGCTGTCTTTTTCTGGGATGTCGAAAATGATCTGTCTTATGGCACTCTCTCTGGAGTTTTTAGGAAGGGTTTGGGAGGGCTCCACCGCTGGAGGTCCTCTACAGCCTAGCTCATACTGAGTATGTGAGAAGCCCCATCTTTATTCCCTCTTCTATCCTCATTCCCGTAGCACATGAAAACACACACATGCACACAAGCGCAGACATACTGCTCAATGGCAGGGCCCTCCTGCTGCCCCAAAGCATGGAATACCACATTTGTTTGTTTACACCTCGTTTTCTTTCCCTGAACTCTATTAACATTTATATTGCAGCTGAAGGTGTTGGAAGTCCCTCCTGCAGTGGGGGGGGAACTCAGCTTAGATGAGAATGAGCTTCAGTCGAGCCTTCCCAGGCATAGACTTGTGTGTTTATACCTACATTATCCAGCTATTTCCCAACTGCCTCTTTCCTGTCTTGGTAGGGATTTGTTTCTCCTTTTTTTCAGTTCATATCACTGTTTTCTCCAGCTCGCCTCTTATGTGACTCTTTAAGCTTTTATCTCTCTCCAAGGTAAATTGATTGCTTAAAAAAAAAGAATAGTAGTTGGAAATGCTTCTGGATTGGACAGCCTGATTTAGCATTAGCATATGAATAGAAGAGAGACAGCTCACCATGTCAGAGGAGGAAGTGTTATGGGAAACATCCGCTAGACATCTGTTTCAGATGTTTCTCACAATTTTTTTAACACGTTTCATCGCTGATCTGTGGGGGCATCCCAAGCAGACATTTTAAAATTCACACTGCTACGGTCTTCGCTATTCAAGCAGGATTTGGTACCACAATCTCTACTGTCATTTTGACGAGCTCTGCCTTCCTCGGGCTCCACAAGCTCCACGACAATTTCATACACTGTTAAACAAAGAAATGACAAAACAGTATAAATGAGCTGTGCATGGCGCATGCGTGTCCTCGTCACTTTCCGTGCAACTCCTCCTAGCCGGAAGACCCAGACAAACCGATACAGCTTGTCACACGTGGCTGATGCCTGTCATGTCGATTTTTCCTGCATGCTAGACCTGCTTCAATTAGGCCCTGATACTGCAGGTTATAGATCGGTTTCTTTTTATATCTGTCCCCGGGACCCAGAGGCCAGGCCTACAGCAGGGACACATTGCTCTGTTTGATAGCGCAGGGGGACAGAGGCATCAGACCTATTATTGTGCAGTGTTTTTTTTTTTTTTTATGTCCTCTGGCTACTTCGTAAAGGATGTTTACCTTATGTGCACAACCCAGATGTGCTCACAACTGGCAGGAATTGTCAGTATGTAGCTGTGTGTCTCTGGATGTGCAACATGACGAATTGAATTGAGTACGTTTCAAACACACTCACAAAAATAGGGTATATTTTTAGGCTGAGGACCAATAGAGGAGAAAACCTAAGGTTGCTCATGTGTTCCAAATGCAAAATCCCATTGTCTAAAAGGAACAACCCTTTCTATACAAATTATAGTTAGTGGTTTAAATAGAAGAAATTACACAGATTATGACATTAAGAAAGCTTTCTCACTATATATTTTTAGCATTATTATGTGCTAATATGGAAGCTGCATATCAAATTAATGTCACTGGTCTTGTGTGCTTTTTAATAGCATTAACAAAAGAGAGCCTGGAGGAATGTGGGACTGGGATTGCAACTATTAATGCAAAGTGTAACATACATAATGCTGCCTGGCCTGTGCACAGAGCATATATGCTTGAATACTTACTGGAATGTGCCTGCAGCCTAACTGTACTGTATGATGTAAAATGTGTGTGTGTGTGTATATATATATATATATATATATATATATATATATATATATATATATTAGGGCTGTCAATCGATTAAAACATTTAATCTAATTAATTACATACTCTGATTAATTAATCGAAATTAATCGTATACATAATTAATGGTGCCTGAACCGATACTTTTTAAGAAAGTAAAAAAAGAAAAGAAAAAAAAAGGGTACTAAACAACAGTCGGTGACATTAAAGAATGGCTTGTTTATTGCTAAGGCCATATGGTCAAAATTAAATGATTTAATAATAATGTATAACAATAACTTATTTCACTAGTAAATTGCTGTTGAACGACAAAAACAACAACCAGATAGGAAAAGGACATTTACAATAACTTCAAATGCACCACGAGGCTGTAGTTTACCAGTTTCATTGAACGCACTGTGTTGTTTTTCCGACGTCAGCAGCTGCAGATTGTTACATCCCGATGTTGAATCCTCTACAGTAAAACACAGTCAAACTTTACACCGTTTAGCGTTAGCTGTCAGCATTGTAACCGTGTTTAATCCAGCTACTAGCTAGCGGTAGGCTAACGTTAGCTGCTGTTGAGTGTAGTGTTAACTAGCTAGCGGTAGGCTAACGTTAGCTGCTCTTGAGTATAGTGTTAACTAGCGTCGCATGCAGCGGTGTTTGTGTTTCCTGTAATGTCTGTTTCAGAGCATCAGAGAGAAGTGCAGACATATCAGTGGCACCAGATTTTCGTCTGTATGCAAACGTCAATATGGAATAGATGAATCTGCGTACATTTTTTTAACGCGTTATTTTTTCTCAGATTAATCGAAATGAACGCGTTATTTTGACAGCCCTAGGGCTGTCAAAATAACGCGTTCATTTCCCACACACACACACACACACACACACGCACACACACGCACACTTACTTCACTTTGGGTAGGGTCTTGTGCTGTCAGGCAACTTCTGGTTTGTTCTGCTCTTTAGTTCCCTGGGCTGAAACAAAGACTCATGGGAAGTACACACACACACACACACACACACACACACACACACACACACACACACACACACACACACACACACACACACACACCACACACACACACTTTACTGATGATTCCCTACAGCCAACAGCAAAGTGTCACTTTCCTTTGATTTGCTAATTTGCATTGGTTCCCTTTCCCCGCATGATTCTGGGTATCAGTGCCCACAAGCAGAATGTCACTGTCTCTTCTCAGCATACAAATATTCCCTTGATGTAGTATGTCATGTATACTCCTGGACATCTCTAGCATTTGATAATACCCTTGATATTTCACTATCAAAATTTCAAATTGCGTTTTCTTTAATCAAATACCACCACGTGTATGCCAAAAATGGCCTTCTGCATCACAAATAGTACCATCCATGTACCTGAAAGACGTAGCGACTTTGTGAAGATTATTAATGCTATAACTATGATTTTTTTCACATTAAGAATGGTATTTAGGCTATTGCATCTTGAATAAAAAGCTGATTAAATTGTGAAATGCATAGAAATGTGGTGTCCCAAAATGTTTTATTCTTAGATTTGGCAGCAGCACTAGACCGAGCGGTATAGGTGATCTGCCATGGCCTCATCTAATCTGATTTGCATGCCAGAGAGAATTATGTAATTGGCATTTATGCAGAACAAAGAAGGATCAGCTCATGGAAAAGAAGGGTTTTCATGTAGAACTGTGTGTCTAAGCCTGTTTTCTGCAGCTCTGTGCTGCCTACAGTTGGCTACTGTGCAGACAGACAAGAAATGACTGTTGTGTAGGACTGTTGGTACCATACACATGCATGGTGTGTTGTATTAGTGCATGATGAGCTGGCACATGCCCTGCGACAAGGGTGATATATTGGAAGTGTACTTGATCTTTCAAGCATGCTACCTCAAATTTATGAAGCTTTTAACTCTCCTGTAGTTGTTATGTACCAATCTCAAGACTGGCAAGAAATGGCAGAGGCTTAAGCTGAACCACATGTAGAGATAGGTTAGAACAGTATGTTATAGCGCTGAGACGTGCTGTTGACATGACAAACGTACTTTCTTGCATTGCCTTCAGGATCTTTAGCCATTTTCACATTACACATATTAAAGCCCAGGGCAAAACTTAGCCCGTGCCTTAGTATAAAAGCTGTGTTATTTTAACCTCCTCTCATGTATATGATCAAATTAAGCCTAAGGCTAACCTTAGCTTAGAGCAAAGTGATTGGCAATTATTTTTAGCTTCAGGTCTGCTATCTTTTTTTAATTAAAGAACAACAAATGTTCTGTACTGAAGAATTTATAGCAAGACTTGTTTTGGGCCCAGTTTTACATTAGAGTGTGGCTGCCCTTTGTGTGTCTTGGGATCAGAAAAGTCTGATTATCCTATAAGTCACAAGGCACATGCTCTGGAGATTTCTGCCTTCAAAAACAAGAGTGCATTAAAGGGGCCCTGTGGAGTTTTCTTGTAAACAAATAAAAGTTATGTTTATGCGTCCCTGTACACCCCCATGCATCCCCAATGCGAGTGCAAGAGATAAACAAAACAGAGACCCACTCATAGGGAAACGGCTCCATAGTGAGTAGTCTAGTTGACATATTAGTTCCTTTTAAAGACAAGTTTACTATTATTATTATTATTGTGATAAAATGTATTTCCTCTGGGCTATGCAATGTTATTGTCATTGTGGGAGGTTTTGAAGGACACAGGGAGACACTGTCACTCAAAAGTGACATTTGTGACATGTATATGCTATTGTTAACCCATGCATTTTGCAGCTTACATTTTTGTGCTTTATAATGATAGTGGAATATCAAGAAATGATAATGTACATATAAACACATTTTTATATGTATATTATATTTTCTTGATATACCACTATCATTGTAAAGTACAAAAATGTCACTTTCAAAATGAATGGGTTAACAATAGCATACATCTTCTGCCACTGTTACATGACAGTAATGTAATACCGGTAATCTGTAATGAATTTCACGTTTATTATCACATTTCGTATGCACAAGGAAATGAAATTCATTAAATAGACTCCTTTGGAAATGAAATACTGTAAGTGAGCCAGTGAGACATGAGCTTATTTTTAAGATGATCACCAATTCTTTCTTTAAAACTTTATGCACATAACCTGAGGTTGATGTTTTTAATGCAAACAATGGATAAATAATTATGAAAACATTGACTGACGTTCCTCTGAACTGTGTGTGTGTGTGTGTGTGTGTGTGTGTGTGTGTGTGTGTGTGTGTGTGTGTGTGTGTGTGTGCGTGCGCGCGCGCGCACTACCTGCTGGATAGATTACATATTAGACAATTTACTAGCCATACTAACCTCTTTCCATTTTTAGCTCATTGCAGTGCTGCTTGTGCCGAATATTCAAACACAGACAATATGTCATTTTCTGCTGCTAGTGGTCTCTTAATCGAAATCCATGGATGTAAACAGGGACTTTGGTGTTGTAAAGATGCGTGGGATCATGGGCGTTGTTGTTGTCTTCATCGTTAACCACCATTGGTGTTAAAAATGTATCTGTTCATGGACGACTTAATCTATTAAGGTTTTATTCATTCAGTTAAGTTTAGAAAGTTTAATCACGTCATGTCATTCTAGTGAAATAGCGGCAGTGTTTCCCACCTAATTACATAGATTCCATTTGTGGTAGTAGCTGACCGGTTAGCGAGCAAGCAAGCTAACATTAGCCAGCAGCAAAAATTCTAATTCAAATTTATCTGTCACATACACAATCATGCACAGTAAAATTTGCAGTGAAATTTTCAAGTTTTGTATCTGTTCCAGCTCAATAAAAACAATAACAATAATATTCGTAAAAATAATAATATACAGCACAACAGAGTAAGATAATAGCAAATGCAGTGGTGGGTTGGGGCGCTAGCCACAGTTCTCATTGAGCAGATGGACAGCCTGAGGGAAGAAGCTCCTCCTCATCTTCTCTGAGTTTGTTCTCAGGCAGCGATAACGCCTCCCTGATGGCAGCAGAGAGAACAGTGAATTGCTGGGGTGACTGGGCTCCCTGAGAATCTTTGTGTCCTTAGCCTTGCAGCGCCTGATGTAAATGTCCTGCATATTGGAAATGTCCTGCATATTGGGGAGAGGAGCTCTAATGATCCGCTCAGCTGAGCGGACCACCCTCCTAAGGGCCAGGCAGTTTTTTTTTGGGTGCTACTGCCCATCCAGGTGGTGATGCTCCCAGACAGGATGCTCTCTATTGTGCAGGTGTAGAAGTTTCTGAGCACCCTGACGGGAAGCTTAAAGTAGGGATCGACCCATACTAGTTTTTCAAGGCAGATACCGATTATTAGTAGTTAATGAAACCAATAACAGATATATGGAACCAATATGCATTTACAGTGAAAATGGAATAATTGGCCAACCCTAGCTTAAAGTGTCTCAGGCGTCTGAGACGGTGGAGACGCTGATGGGCCTCCTTCACTTGGGAGGTGATGTGGAGTGACCATGTTAGGTCCTGATTGATATGAACCCCAAGATATTTAAAGCTGTCCACCCTCTCCACCCAAGCCCCGCTGATCCTGAGTGGATGGTAGATCCTCTGCTGTTTCCTGCCAAAGTCCACAATCAGCTCTTTAGGTTTTGTGACGTTCAGCATAAAACCACAAATCATAATATATTTCACGTCAGTGTCCCCTCTCTGATGTTTTCAGCACCGGGGGGAAAGGGGTTTGTTGTAACGTTACTTCCAGGAGATGTAGACAGGGATCTCAGGGACGGGTCGGAGACGTCCGGATGCCCGTTGTTGCAGTTCGACATCGGTCAGACACGGGCGCGAGTGCCTGAGGTCTGATATGGTCTGTTCCCCAAAGGATCATTACACTTTCTGTTATTGCCGTTAGCACCTGGCGCTGGGGTTGGTGCTGGCTGGGTTCTGGTTGCTGTAGTCGCTTGCTGGGGGCTAACTGTGGCTGTGTTCCTCTCGAACTTGCTCTCAAATGTATCATCTGGTGTTTCCCATGTTTTGACAGAAGTCAGCAGCTAGAGGGGTCAAAGGTTATATGACGCCATCGACAGGCAACCAAATGGCCCGCTCCGTGTCATTGATTCAAATTGCAGAATTCTCTAGGTTTGAACATTGTTGGACACAGCAAAAAAAAATATATTTAACACAGGTATAGTTGCTTTTAGACATTTTAATGCAGAAATATTACATTATATTATATCTTTATATCTGTGATTGTATTTTAATATGTTTTGCTCGTTGTGAGAGAAGCAAGAGAAAAGGCCTGACTCATGAAGCAGAATTGATAACCTGGACAACTGTGCTGAGTAACACCTGGAACTCTCCCAAATCTGGAACATGGGCCCAAGGCCAAAACTCCAGCAGTGAGTGTGAGACTCATGCAATGGACTCTAATCTGACACACTCTCCCCGCACCTCCTATTTCTCACGCTCCGAATTGTTGACGATGGTGTTGTTGTTTTGTGGGTACAAGCCGAGTCAGACACTAGACTATATCCAGAGTTTGACCTGACGGAGAGCGAGCTGTCAGATGCAGAATGGACTGTTATTAGTCTGCCTGGGTCCTCCGGTTGTGTGCTGTGTTCAATCACGTGTGTTTTATGTAAATGACGTTGCGCTGCACAGCTGAGAGAACACCGACAGGGAGCGAAAGAGGTGCCAAAAAACAGTATATTCAACAATAACAGTAGTTGAATCTTTGGAAGTGTTGCAGTTACTCTGGCTCCATTTTATGAAGGTCAACATATTTGCAAGACAAAAAGGCTCATTTTTCTCACTGAATTGGAGAAGCAAAGGTAGCGAAAGAGCGAAGGATCAGAGGGACGCTGTGCTAACGCTCTAATAAGCTTTTATGACCCCGTAAAATTGGGGGGCTTTATTCTCATTTGTTTAAATATTACTGGATCTCAGCTCTGTAGAAAAAAATGCACAGTAGCTGTTATAATTGTAATGACTGAAACACTCAGAGGAGAGAATCTGTCTTGTTCTTGCAAAAACTAAACACTTTGTTTCTATTTCTGTAATATTCTTAGTTGAAGCATGCAGATTTTTGTACATCTCTCTGAATTATGTTGATTACTATAGCCTGTTGTTCATATAATCTTCATTTTTTTCAAATGTCAGAGAAGTCTCTCTTTTTACACACAGAAAAGCAGTATTTTTCATATGAAAGAAACCCTTTTTACTTTCGTAGTTGAATTATGCACTTATCCTGAATATTTTAACACAAAGTCACTACACCAATTCAAAGCTCTATTTTGCAATATTTTTGAAATTAGATTCCTGGTTATGTGAAGGGGTTGTTAATGCTGGGCTCCTGTTAAACCATGGGCAGCTGCTCCCAGCTTATAGTACATGCCTGGTGGGAAAAGTGGCTAGAACTAAAATCTAATAGTTATTTTACTGTTAACAAACCATGCAATGATGATTTATAATGTTTACAAATCATTTGTAATGTTATAATTTGTTATAATATAATTTTATCATTACTTTAGTGTTGTATAACATAATTAGTTTATACATTTAGATAGTTAATACTTTGTCAATGGTAAATTGTTTTTTAAACCACCTATAAACATTATTTGGATGCTATTATAAAGTTGCACCTAATGTGTAAAATAACCAGTTAATGATTAACAAGTGGTTTATAAAGCATGAAGTAACCTCAAATTGTCACCATTCAGTTTTTTTTAACGAGCTATAAAACTGATGATTATTTGTACAATGATAGACTAAATCATGTTTTTAGATGCTTTACAAAGTATTTATTAACCATTAACAAGGTATTATAATCATCAGTTGCAACTTTATAAATGCCATCCAAATAATGTTAATTAACAGTTTACAAATGATCTCCAAAAAGTTTCTAAATCATTTGGTAATCATGTATGTAAGAGCCTATTTGTGCCCTTGGTATAAATAGGAACCACTCTTTGGTTTCTCAGGTGCAAGCCGGAAAAACACACACACACACACACACACACACACACACACACACACACACACACACACACACACACACACACGTATACTCTGACCACGCACCACTACACAGGCACACATACAAGCCGTAGTTTGTCTGGAAAACCAAAGAAGATGAGAAGGAAATAAATGGAACCAATGGTTTTAAAGGTCCCATGGCATGAAATTTCACTTTATGAGGTTTTTTAACATTAATATGAGTTCCCCCAGCCTGCCTATGGTCCCACAGTGGCTAGAAATGGCGATGGGTGTAAACCGAGCCCTGGGTATCCTGCTCTGCCTTTGAGAAAATGAAAGCTCAGATGAGCCGATCTGGAATCTGCCCCTTATGACATCATAAGGAGGAAGGTTACCTCCCCTTTCTCTGCTTTGCCCGCCCAGAGAATTTGGCCCGCCCATGAGAAAGAGAGAGAGACATCATGGCTTGCAAACGAGCGAAGCATGGCAGTTGGTCAAGGCTACACCCCCACCCTCCACCTTGCCCCCCCTCTCTCCTCCTCAATAGCATTTAAAGCTACAGACACAGAAATGGCACATCCTAAGGAAAGTTAATTGTCGACTGGCTCTAGTGACTGTAATTCTGCACCAAGGCTGAATTTTGGGAAAGAGACTTCAGATACAGTATTAGGGAACCACTAAGGCCTATATAAAAGCATCCAAAAAGCAGCATGTCATAGGACTTTTAACTGCAAATATGACTTGGACTTTCATTGATCAGAAAATGTAAAAAGTGTGTCAATTACTCTACCTGTGAAACAGCACCTCAGGGGCATAAAGCTTGGGCTTAACCTCTACAATGTAAATAAAATGTTATGATGTGCAATCAACTGCTATAATAACAGATTATAGCATTAGTAAACATTTTTAAATATTTCATTGTTTGTTAACAGTAAAATAACTATGACCTTAAGTTTGATTAACTATCTATTTACCATATATTAGTGATGGTTATTATAAAGTGTTACCGACAACTGTAAGCTAATATGCTAGCCAGAACAAATAGATATGCTCACGGATCATCAGATTGGTGACTTGGTGTCTTGAGCAATAATTGCCCAGGCCCTAATACGTTTACTTGTTGGAAAATGTTTACATTGAACGATAATAATAAGATTTTAAATGGAAGAAGTATGCATCGTTTGCAGAAGTATGCATCATTTGCAGCTAAAAGTATCCACGAGACAGTTCCAGTTCAATTTTTTCTTACACATAGTTTTTCTAAAATGTCTCTTTGCACCATTGTTGAATATTCTGTCTGTCTTTTGTTCATCACATCCAAATTTGTCAGTAAATAGGTATTTTGACTGTTTTAATACATTTCAGTATCAAAATGAACCCCCCTCGTCTTCACAGTGCAGGTTTTTGCTGCAGTGCATTTCTCAGGCCGGAGGCAAGGCGTCCTGGCTGTGTGGCTATCAACCGGTGTTGATATGTTACTGCTCTTTAAAATGCTGAGCTGTCAGCAGGAGCCAGGTGAGGCAGTTTGTTCTGCTCACCACTCAATGGACATGTTTCATTGGCACCTTGCTGGAGGTCAGCAGTAAGTGACGGGCAGAGCTGTGGGGGTCAGGCCTACTACCCAGCTTTAGCTGGAGAGTGAATTACACTGTAGGTGGGGCAGGTGGGCTGAGCCAAGGCTGGGGGCTCAGATTGTAGCCCAGCAGCATGTTAAGGGTGTGTGTGCAGAAATCCATTTGACCATAGTGTCACACAGCTTCATTTATACGCCTGATGTGTAAGAGCTGCATGGAAACCCAGCAATTCCTTTTTTTCTCCCCACAGAATCTTTAACCAATAACTATTCTGTAGGGTACCTCACTTGAGTGATGGAGTTAGAAGAAGATGTATCATTGAAGGATTAGGACTAGAGCTCATCAAAGAAAATAGCCTGGTCAGTGTGACATGCCACTTTAAAGAGGCTGAATATTTTAAGAGAGCCCTCTTCCTCAGAGGAAATGAAATATAGACAAAGAGTGGAGAGCAGGAGGTTTTTGTTTGTTTCTGCCACCGCTCAGGGGCAGAGATGGAAGATTTGGAGATGTGAAGTAGATTGTTAGCGAGTGAGGCAGTTGGGGCCTATTTTCACCGCAGCTGAGACTTCCACTAGCCATGAGCGGTTTATATAATTCCAGAGATGAGAGAACAAAGTATCCTTTATTACACAAAGTAAGAATGTACTCCCTTCTCTTTCTTTCAGCTTTCCTATATCTCTTTCTCTTATGCTTTACTCCAACTACCTCCAGACCACACTACCTAGGTGCATCAAGGAAAGTACATGGCATTGCAGCATCGCCACACACGCCACAGTGGAACAGTGTAAACAGTCCCCTTTTACATGACATCTAGTCAGGATCACTGTGTTTGCTCTACCATGCATCACCTGCCTCTAAATGATTGTGTATTGTGGGGTGAGTGAATGTGTGTCCAGGTAACTGGACTCTGGCTGGCCAGGATTGCCTGGGAGCTATCCATGCTATGAAGAATGACTTAGTTGAGCCCTGAGCCTGCTGAGCTCTTCTGAGCATGCTTAAGAACTGAGAATTATTCCACTCTAGGTTCCTGTGAAGCATGACAAAAAACTTGACTGCTTCATGCTCGCCCAATTCCCCTTCTGAAAGGAGCCGAGAGGCTCGGGGTTTAGAAGTCGTTCAGCAAACACTCAACATGATGAACATTAATTACATCAATTAAGTCGACCACAACCATTTCCAGAGTGCCTTAAAACACTGTCAAAAATGCGTTGACAGAGCACAACAATGTAAGTCCTGGAAGTGCTGCTGTTATAACTACAATGCTGTCATTAACTGTCTGCTTGTCCTCCCATAGCTTTTCTGGTTACGGTATTCATACCTGTTCTTGTTGAGCCATACAGTAATTGTCATTCAACAAGTCCTCCAGACCATATAGGTAGTTTATTCCTACCCTTACACGAATAATAGGTGTGTTTCATAAACTAGTGCCCCTAGCGGTGGCAGGGAATACGACCCACAGGAGCGTTTACTGTCCTCATATCTAAACGTAACGGACGCAGTTCTAAAGACGTCGCTAACGTTGTGAAACGGTCACAGTTTGCTTAGGTTTAGGCACAAAAACTGCTCTGTTAGAAGGCCATGAGAGGTGTCCAGTACTTGAGCAGATTAATACAGTATGCTGGAAGTTTTTATTAAAGGTTTTTTTTTTTTTATAAAATGGCATAAAAATTTCACTTCATGAGGTTTTTTAACATTAATATGAGTTCCCCCAGCCTGCCTATGGTCCCCCAGTGGCTAGAAATGGCGATAGGTTTAAACCGAGCCCTGGGTATCCTACTCTGCCTTTGAGAAAATGAAAGCTCAGATGAGCCGATCTGGAATCTTCCCTTTATGATGTCATAAGGGGAAAGGTTACCTCCCCTTTCTCTGCTTTGCCCGCTCAGAGAATTTGGACCATCCATGAGAAAGAGAGAGACATCATGGCTTTTAAACGAGCAAAGTGGCAGTTGGTCAAGGCCACACCCCCACCCTCCACCTTGCCCCCCCCCTCTCCTCCTCAATAGCATTTAAAGCTACAGACACAGAAATGGCACATCCTAAGGAAAGCTCATTGTGGGACTGGCTCTAGTGGCTGTAATTCTGCACCAAGGCTGAATTTCTGGAAAGAGACTTCAGATACAGTATTATGGGACCACTAAGGCCTATATAAAAGAGACTTCAGATACAGTATTAGGGGACCACTAAGGCCTATATAAAAGCATCCAAAAAGCAGCATGTCATAGGACCTTTACGTTTAGTGATCATGTCAAATTATTTTACTTTGCTTGAGGCTGTGTCCGTGTTTATGTACTTTGACTGTAGTTCATGGTTCTCAGTGTCAAAGATAATTTAAATATGAACTGTAAATATTTGTAATCATACAGGAAGTGAAATTTTCCAGATTTTTAATTATGCATGATAAATATAAGAAGTTGTATGAAATAACTGTATGGTATTCAGTTAACATGTGAATATAAACAGCTAGCCCTAATAGCCAATAGATTAAAAGTAGGGTTGGGCATCGAGAACCGATTCCTACTTGGAATCGTTTCAAAAATTACGATTCCAGTAGAATTGTTTCTTTATTGGAATCGTTTGGAATCGTTTGGATGATTTGGTTTCAGATCTGATCATGGGTTCCAAATTTAACATGCGCAAGTTTTAGTTTCCGTAGCGGCCAGGCGCTTGTTGTGCCATGGAGCACAGTAAACAGCGCTCTAGTGTAGCTTTATTTTACGTTGAAAAAGCTCGGTAACCCACCATTGAATCAAAATAAAACTTTCCTCTTATTTGTGAAATAAGCATGGGACCCGTTTCAACTCCACCCCTCAAAAAATTGGAATCGAGAATCGAAAAGAACCAGAATCGAAAGGAAGAATCGGAATTGGAATCAGAATTGTTAAAATCCAAACGATGCCCAACCCAAATTAAAAGTGTACATAATAAACAGAAACCAGAGTGCTGACCAGCTTCCTCCATCAGGAAAACTGGCATTCTGGTCCTGGAGGTAAGCAGTAAAGTGTAACACCCTAGACGCCACTAACGGAAAGTTGAATTTGTGTGTCTGAAGATACTGAATGCCTGATGACCTTGGTAGCCATGCATAATGATGCACACTTACAGTTTATTTTTGGAACACAATGAACCGCATAATTAACTTTGTAGTAGAATGAATTGTGTTTCCATCATCTTGGCAGTTGCCTGGAGTTTGTTTTACTTATAAATGAATAACAAGGTTGCATTCAGTTAGTCATATGTGGCTGCATTTATATTTAGACAACAATGTGTCTGCTGCCATTGTGAGTAAAAGTGTGCTTAAACCATTTACATGGTTACATAATTAATTAGGGCTGCGACTAGCGATTATTTTCATCATTGATTAATTTGCCAGTTATTTTCCCAACTAATCGATTCATCAATCAATCAATTATTGTTTTTGTCTCTAAAATGATAGAGATTTGTGAATAATGAACACAATCACATTTCTCAGAGGCTAAGGTGACATATTCAAATGGCTTGTTTTGTCTGCTCCAAACACAAAGATATTCAGTTTATAGGGATATAAAATAGAGAAGCACATTCAAGATGTTGGTACTAGCAAAATGTTGCATTTTAGCTTGAAAAGTGACTCGATTATCAGTTACTTTTGATTTTGATTCATTTCCTGGTGTGAAGCTAGTGAAAATAGGCAGTCCTGGAGGAATTAAATGATAGTCAAGAGTCGAGAGAACAATGTCAATATATTCGACGAGCTGTGTGTTCTGCTCCACTAATATGTCCTCTGGATGTCATTGTTCATGCTCTCATCTTTCCATGTAACCAGCCATGCACTATTGCACAGCCCTCTGAGTTGTAAATTAGAAGAAAGGCCAGACCAGGGTTTGAAAGCAATATGAATGGAAAGCATACAGTACGTAGCGGTTGTACTGTACCAGTGTTAGATGGATGTGGGATTTGATCAACTTAAAGGGAAAGATTTCATTCATCCTACAAATAGATTTTTTTACAAAGACAAAAATCAGTACAGTAAGTAAAACGTTTATTCTCAAATCAAACTAAATCTTGATTTAAAAAAAAAAAAAAAAAAAAAAAAACTAATCACAATTTTTGGCAAAATAATTGATATTATCATTGTTTGTTCGTTCAGCAACACCAAAAAATATATATTAATGACAATGAGAGGACTAAAGAGGGAAATTGAGATGGACAACAGAGAGGGTGCATTTCAGGGTTACCTGCAGCTGCATGTGTGTGTTATGCAGTATGTGAAACTAGCATATTATTCTGCTTTTATGTGGCCTTTCCTTCTCCTGTTTATCGCCTCCTCATTTTGTTATCATGTCACCCACATTTCCAGAGATGATGGTTCCAGGATGATTAGCTGCATTATTTGTGTGTGTGTGTGTGTGTGTGTGTGTGTGTGTGTGTGGGGGGGGGGGTAAGGTGCGTAGTTGGAGGGCCTGACATAAAAAGCGATTATTGTAATTGGAAGTTAAAATCTCATTTGTTTTCCCCTCTAGTACTGTCAGTATTAAGACGGGGGTCTTGTTACAAAAATTAACATTTGGTATCAGTGTCAGGGGTCATGCAAGAGAACATCAACTTATTGAAAAGACTGCCACTCAAACCGCTGAGGCAGAGAGATTATTTACTATGGAGAAAATGTTTCTGTTGCACAACCACAGTCACTAGCTGTTTCCTTTGTAATGTTTTCTAGTACTCTCTGTTCAGTGTCAAATGCTGCTTTGTGATAATCATAGTCCAATTTGTAGATTTTCACATTTGGTGCTTCTGAATGAAAACATTCAATGGTGCTGATGATGTTTTGAAACACTGGCCCAATGTCAATTTACATAAATACTGTAAATGGATTTTCTCAAAGGCTTTCCTTATACAATGCACTGAAATATGTGTAAAGAATACTAACACACTGTATGTGAAACTGGCCCATTCAAATCAAATGATCTTGACTCGATGAAAGTATACAGTAGAAAAACGCAACAAAGCTGGAGGACCCGCGACCTGGTGCAAGTCCAGAGACAGAGAGAGGGTAGCAGAGACTTAAAGTAGACTTGGAGGCGCTAGAGTGTAAAGAACAAAGCCCAATTCCAAATATAGCTGTTAAAAGTGACTACAGGGTCCTGACCCTGTCTCCTGTATGTGCCATGCTGGACTGAAGGGAGGATCAAATAATGTCAGTGAGTCAATCATTGCTTGAGAACTGCTCAGCCCTCAGCAGAAGGTTGTAAAAGGTCAGCAGGATTAGTTTGTTCAGGTCCACATATTTTCCCAATGTTCATTCCATATAATTACATATTTGATAAAAAGGTTTTATGAATAAAAAAATAAAAATGTAACTCATAATGAAAAAGGAAAAGATGAAATGGTTTGCATTACTGACTTAATATTTATTCATTTAGTCATTTTGAGCTAGTGAGCTTCTGCCCTCACCTAAATGCATTGCATGTGTACTTGAGGTCTATGAAACGTGTTGAGTGCATTTCCTTCCACATAAAAATCCTATACCCTTTTTGACTGGCTAGCAATCTTATTCTTTTCTGCCTTTGCTGGTACCTTGCTGTGCTTCTTTGCACCTTATTGCCACAAACTGTCGATCAACTGAATAGCGTGAAACTGGTATTGCTCAATAGCAATGCTATTGGTCAAAAACTCCACAGGGTGCCTTTAAGTAAGACTCTTGATAATTGTAGAAAAAACAGCCATTTTGTTTATGAAACTTTTGATTTGGGATTTTTATCATGTAAGGGATAAAAACTTTAAAGGTTACTGACAAATGACAGCGATGTTGTTACTAAATCACATTTTTGTGACATTCAATTTTTTTTTTTTTTACTACATGAACTCCATAGAAATGTCCTACGTTTGTGGCACATGAGCAAGACCCAGCCATTTGTACTATTCAAGAGTTTTATGGATTTCCACTATTTTTGTTTTGTATTTCAAAGCACAACTGACTCATGTCAAAACAATATTAATATCTGTGTCCTGCATGCTAAATAGACCTTCACGGCTACATGAAGGCGTGCTGTGTCTCATAACCCTGGAGTGAGTTTTAGATATCCAGTCATGTTCACAATATATTCTCTGGAAAATGTGTTAATATATATAATGTGCTTGCTCAAATGTTTCAGATTTGGCCACTAGCATGCATGTAATTAGCATAATATTCATATTTCCAAAAAAGCTCTTAAGAGCACTTCTGGCATTGTCCATTTCTCTTATTTGCCTCTTATTGCTGCTACGTTTGCTTAATGCCTAGCCTGTGTCTAGCGAACGCATGCTGTGCTCATTGCGAATGCAGTGTGAATGTGCTGTTTGGGTATGGGCCCATGCATCTCCAGGGCCCTATAATCAGCTCTAAGCTGCTTCTATCAATCTTCATAACTGTAGTAGGTTGAGGAGGGAAGTGCAGCTAATCAACTCTAACCGGCCCCATGTTCAGCCAGACTGTCACTGTTATAGCAAGGCCATATGCAAACAGTGTCCCTTACATGCGTGTCCCTTACTCACATCTTGGCCGTCTCACAAGGCCATTCCACAGATGGCTAGCTCTAGCAGAAGTCAGTTTTTGAAAGGGCCTGTGACTTTCACTGAATAGCTGTTAGTGTAGGTTAATATAGGAGTGGTGGCCCTGCAGCGGTGGCAATCACAGCTCTGATCAGAGCTGGGCTTCAAAGACGTCTGTGCAAGTTGAAGCCAGAGTTGTCATTAGCTTCTGCCCTGTGCTTGACAGCCCTTCCCCACCCCCAACTCCTCTCTCTCTCTCTCTCTCTCTCTCTCTCTCTCTCTCTCTCTCTCTCTCTCTCTCTCTCTCTCTCTCTCTCTCTCTCTCTCTCTCTCTCACTCTCTCTCGTTCCATCTCTTCACTCTGTCTTCCTCTTTGTCTCTCCCTCCTATTGCGCTCATCCGTGTGCAAATGGGTACTGTAATCCTGGGTCTGGGTGCTTGGGCCTGTCACTCCACATTTGCACTAAGCATCTTTCCTTCTCTCATCTTCTTTGCCCTAATTGTATTGTAATAAGCAATTACTGATCTATTTATGCACACTAGAGCTGAGATTGGACCACTTTTTAAAAGGGCATGCAGGGGAGTGGAACCGGTCCAGACAGTGCCCCTCGTCCTCAACTTGTAGCTAGACAAAGACACCACTGCTGCTAATTGCTCAGCTTTCCCTCTTTCTCTCTCTGATGATCTAATCCTGCTTCACTATCTTGTGCTTTGCTTCCATTTTCTATCGTGTGCAGAACGCCCTCCAAAGCAAAAGTGATTGTGCTGTTGTTTGTTGTTTATTGACTGTGTTTTCTCTTTGTGAGTCAGCTGCAGTGATGCAAATGAGCAGAGGCAGTGTTTACCTGGACTGGCCATGTTTTCCGTGTGTGTGTGTGTGTGTGTGTGTGTGTGTGTGTGTGTGTTCCTGTGCCTGCACAACGTCTAGGCCTTTGATCATACTACATTGCATTGACAGATGCTTTCTGGTGCTTTCTGGTTGCTTATGAACGAGGCCACTGACGGGATCTGAATGCCAGTAATTATATCCCCTTGCTAGAACGATAACAATTGTGGCTTATACAACAAAGTGCGATGGCTTTTCCTATCTGTCCCATTATTTTTAGGTATGAGAAATGACATCGAAATCCCCTGTCGGCTTCCTCCCTGTCTAGGGCTCTGTGTTTACAGCTGTTTGTGAACCTGTATGTGTGAGAGGTGGCGGCCATGATAAAGGCTTACACCTTGTAATCATAGCTGGATGTGTGATCTCAGTGTGTGTGTGTGTGTGTGTGTGTGTGTGTGTGTGTGTGTGTGTGTGTGTGCGCGCGCGCTGGAGAAGGGGCTGAAAGATCCACTGACAACAAATTTGCAGTAAGGAACAGTTAACCGTTAATGAGGAATATGACAGAATGAAAAGGTTTGGAAGCTTTGCTGAGAGTATAAAGAAAGAGTTGAGGTAAGAACAGTGGGAGCAAGGAAGAAGTATGGTATGCTCTATTTATACGTTTATTTTTATATAATATTTTATATAATGTTCATGTATTTATGTTACATGTATATAATGTTAAATGTATACGTGTATGGTGTCCTGTTGTTAAAAAAAATGACGAACGCAGCAACTTTAAAGGTTAAAGAATTTTGATTTGTAATTGTTTAGCTCTGATTTAACAATTTTATTTACAATTTAAAGATTATTGACGCCTTAGTGTTGATACTTGCAAATTAAGAAATACTGTAGTCCAACATTTGGCATTATATTTTGAAAAAAAAACAAATCACAAAATATATGCCATTCATCTATGACCTAATTGTTGACATTCAGGAAATAGAATACTGGCTACAACTCACCCAGCACCCACATGTCCTTCATGATTTAGTTTGGACGTAGCAACTAGTTTTTCTGAACTTTTAAGACATGCGCTCATTGGGCCAAAGGTCATTAGATCCAAGCTTGTTGTTGCAACTTTTTATTTAGGGTTTGTTGATCTTCTAACATTACAATTTAACATGAATAATTCTTAATTTACATGTATGACCACTTATCTATCTTTAACTATGAAGATGTCTTGGTAACGATTTTAAAATGCTCAAGTATTTATTCATCATTGTAAAATTGGTCTGTGATTTTCTCTTAGGATAATAAGGATTTGCTGCTTTTTTTAAGCACTAAACAGTCAAATTGCGTTTGTCCTAATTTACTGGTTCGAAGATTTGCACAGGTCAAATGGAAAAAACACGGCCCAGGTGAAAATGTTGTGTTTGGGTTTCATGCAATATGCATTTTAAGGCGTTCCTGTTCACAGATGCAATTCAGAGGAGGAGGAAAAGGACATTAATACAAATAGCCACTATGCCTGATACATCACTGCAGACTGACCACTGCTGCGAAAGAAATCAGCAAAAGCAGTAGTTTTATTGTAAGCACAAGGAGGTGAGAGACTATAGCCAGGACCAAACAGTGAGGGAGAGAGATGGACAGAGAAATTAAAATGAAAAGATGCTTTTACAGTTACTTTGCTGCAGCTCTCCATTCATCACCACAAACACAAAAAGACAATCTGTTATTTTCCACACAGCTTTACCTCCCTTTTTCCCCCGTTGACCTCATGCTTGGGTTTTTACTGACTTTTACTGGCTCACAGCAGCTCCAGTCCAGTGTGATATGATTAAGGGAGCTACTTATTAAGTAGACTGTTATTATTTTAAAGATATTATTATATTATTATAAGTTTCCAAGAAAGGTTTTTTTCGTAACACATTCCATCACTGATTGTTTTGTTGACGTTATGACATTTTAGCTATTTTAACTAATATTTGCTCACAGATAGCCTCCTTCTTGTGGGATGTACAGTATATACACTTACAGTTCCAAAAGTGTCTTTCTTCACTTAATATTCCAAGTTCAGCAGCAGAAACCTTTAGTTTTGTGCTCCACTGCTTTCCAGACATGTGCAATACACGTCAAAACAGGCACTTTATGCAAATCAGGTGAACTGAGGCTGGGCTCATTTACATCTGCAGTCTGAATAGATGCCCCGCTAAATTTAAAAATTGAGGAGATGCAACATCTTGCCCTTCTGATTGTAATTTGCGACACGCTTAGCAAATATCCCCCTAAATGTTAGAATATTTGTAAGCAGCAAATCATCCATTTGATGGATGTTTTTAAATTTGATAATGACCAATTTAATGTGTGAAAACAGCCTTCGTCATAGTAAGGCATAGTAAAAATAAACCTTTACCCACATTGAAGAGCTGAAGGATATGTGAGTTTGATGTTAGAGAAAGAAGGCTTTGAAAAAAATGAGACATTGATCTGTAATCTAATAAGGAACATTTTCCTCCTCCCCTCCTCTCAGTATAAATGGTGTCAGCTTACAACTTTTCCAGTAAAATCATAAAATGTCTTTGTCACCCTCTGTCTATCACTGCCATGCATTTCTGAATAGATTTTTTAAAAATACAACATACTTATAGCATTAGGGCTGGAGTGTCTGTGTAAAATTTGCATAAATATGTCACACATTTCTTTCTCTTATATCCCACTTGGGGAGTTGATAACATTCACGCTTTGTCTTTGCAGTTTCTGTTCTGCATGCGTGTTGAAAACACTAATAGCTTTTTTGTAGGTGCAACACAGAGGCTCTTTGAATTTAGTTTGTTGCCACAGGTAAAAATCCTAACATTTCCACAAATAATAATAATATTGTCTGCTGCAATATTAGCTACAGGCTTATCTTTTTCAACTTCCTCAGCACTCGTAGCAGCCCTCGCTTTCATAGCACACTTAAACCAGGAGCAAAATATTATAAAGGATTTGCAATGAGGTGCATTGTTTACATTGGGTGAGAAGGAGAGGAAAGACATAATACATGCAAATCAGACAATAGATCAGAGTCAAAGTGCATCAGCCTGGTCTTGAGTGACTTCGATAATTACCTGCGTGGCGTAGCCTAAAAAGATATGTCCCAAGTTTGTTTTGTTGCTTTGTAAGTCGGAGGGGTGCTTTCATTTTTTGTTTCCGTCTCTATCTATGAAGGTTTGCCAAAGAAAATCACCTCTAAAGTTACTGGGAAACTTAAAGATTTAATTTAACATATGGAGAAAGGTGAATGTCATGTGTGTCCTGGTCATTTACATTATTGACAAGGTCATTTTTTTGTCCCTACTTGGCTGTTACAAACTTTTCACCAATCTTTCTGACTCAGTAGAGCTTCACTTAAGCGCTATAGACCATACAAAAATGATTAGGCAGATTGCTGCAGCCCAAAATCCATCTATGAAAAATCTGAATATTCAACATGAACATTAGACTTAGGCATTTGACAGCACATACCTCAAACTTAACATCCTAATGAGGCTGCGCCATTTTGGGTACCTAATTGCCTGCACTGTGAAAGGGAACTCTGAAACATATAAAGACAGCCTTTTGCCTTATCAGGTCCTTTTCCCACACTACAAAGCAATGCAGGGTGTAAGAACAGAACGGTAAATCTTTCTTTGGTGAAAAGAATGGGCCTAAAGTATGCAATATAAATGCTTGTATGATTTTGTGTGATGGATATGAATAACTTAAATAGCTCAGGGGATTTACTAGATGTCAGGTTTGTGCTCCCAGTATTCTAGCCTCCACATCCTTCCTGGTTACTCCTTGTGATGTCAGCAACTGCTAAGAGTGTCTAACTGTGTGTGTTTGCTGCAGGCTAAGAGTAGGATATTGTTGTTGAGGTGCATGGACAAAGGAGTTAAGCACTCTCTGGACAGTATTTACGTGACCTAACTCAGTTTTTCTTTTAACTTTTACGCTTTTTACACATTGTTATAGTAGGCTACTAGCCTCAACTCTGCTATTTGGGCTATTTTATCGTGTTTCCTCGTGGTTTTAAGGTTGAAGGAATAGATGTTTTTAGGCTTGAATGTTCAATTTGCTAACGAACAGAATGTGATGCACTGAAGTTGCATTTTAAATGAAGAGTTTAAGTTCTGAAAAAAGACAGATGTCAGTTTGAGTTGTGCTATTATTAAAATTAAGATGGTACAGATGCAATTATGGTTGCCTTAAGAGTCACAAAATGAATCCAGCCTCTTCCTAACTTCTGGAAATATCCAAATGGTGTAGAGCTAGCCTTCATTATGTAAGTGACGGGCATCATGAGATTTTTCGGGACGACCTCGTAGAAAGGTTCATGCTATTACTATTTGCCATTTAGTTCGGTCTGAAACTGCTAACAGGTGTCGATAAGAGTGCACAAGAAGCTTTTTACATTTATGTCTGCCGCTCAGAATGTTTCTGCGCCATGCCTTCTATTACCATGGTAATGCACTAGGGCAGTAATTGTTGCAGCCCTTTCGCGCGCACTGTCCTCACACACTCAAGAAATTAGTAACACATCCATGTGTAAGCACACGCGCACTCTGTCATGCACACTCATAACTCTCCTTACTGTCTCTTAGGGATGTGCAAAAATAACTGAATGTTTGAAATTGGGTTAAAGGAAAAACTGGGTTGAAGAGTGGTGCATTTTTAAATCTGTCGGCTTGAATTGAAGTCTTACTGGAAAAAAAAAAAAAAAAACACCTTTAAAATACTACACCAGCCAGACCCAGATGATCTGGACTAATGTTGCTGTAAATGCAGTGAAGGAAATTATCTGGTCCCTAGTGGTTATTATAGCGTAATGTGTGATATGGGTAAAAAAGAAAATGGTAGCAAATTTGTTAAAATGTAAAATGATCTGTGTCAAATTAAAGGCAATTCCAAAGTCATTCCATCCAATCAGCTTGGTTATTTAGTTATTGTACTTGCTGCATGTTTACGATGAGAACAACATAACAGCAGTTCTTTAAGTAGTCAGGGGATAGCTGATACATTTTCTTTAGTTAAATGCATTAAACATCCATAACGATAAGACAAACTTAATTTTGCACCAAGTGGTATAGCCATAGGCATAGAGGGGTACAATATAAAGCTATATGGCTTGTCTGTTGTCACCATAGATAGAAAAATAGAGAAGGTAATTGTGTTGTACCGGGACTCAAGCAATCCCAATCAGCTATTGGGCAGACATGTCAAAGTATAAAGACAAGGCTGAAAAGTTGACTGGTTGTAGCCTGATGGAACAAGGCCGAAAAATGACCAGGGACTGGGTGGCCCAGAAGGGAAGCAGGACAAAACAGCTGATGCAGAGAGGCAAACAGAGATGAACATTGACTTGTTTTTTTGTTTTTTTTTTACCTAGATTGGCAATGATAAAAGTGAGTGATGTTGATAAATACTCGCACAGCCAGTTTATCAGCAGATGTCTGGCCTGGGGTTGCCGGAGGCAGCATCCAAGGCTGATAACCTCTGAGGCCTGAGGCATGATGTTGGGAGGAAGAGGTGTGTGGGGGGGGGGTGATGCAGCTGCTGGGTCTTGGCCAGTGTATAACCCTAAACCGGTCAGTGGGTATTTCGCATGTCCACCAGTATCAGTCAAACATTGCAAAGTAGGAGAAAAAAAAACATAATCTTCCATAAGCTTCACTGAGAGCTGTAATGCTCATTACACAGCATGAAATAAAATTGTTGGATGAATGAAAAATGGAGACAACTTAGTTATACTTCCGTACCATCATGAGGGCTAAAAGAAAAACGTAAAAAAAAAACAGAGTTTATGTTTCTGTACACTGCCCATTTTAGGGCATCACTCCCAGCTTTACTTTGTCAGACATGGCACAGCTTTTTTTAAGTCAAAGCTGCTCTCTGTCTGCCTCAGGTGTACTTTGTCAGCTGTGCTTTAAGGGGATCATTACTGGACAACTAGATGCTACAATGCATGTTAGCAATGTATAATTTGTCTTAACATTTAGCATGTAACATGCGTGGAGTTCAGCACATTAGTATGGCACAGTTACCATGGTAACATGCATGTTAAGGGTGCCATGATTCATCAAATCCACGGTTTGATTTGACTTTCAATTTTAAAGTCACGATTCAATTTTAATTTTTGATTTAAACATTTTTTTTCAACAGGGACAGCAATGCCACAATAAGAGCCACTAAATGGCATATGGGTACGTTGCAAAAACAGTGTTTCAGAGTTGACGAGGCGCAAATTAATGCACCATTAGTTTAACAAGGTGCACCTGAAGGCACCATGGAGTCTCTGAGCCCACATGCTTTACCTTTGTTGTTTGTTTACATAAGTCTCTCTCACTCACGGGGAATGCAAACTGTTGCCACACTGGTGACTTCAAGGAAGCAGGCAGATTTTACAGTTCTGTTGTTTCTCCGTCATCTTCAACTCGGGCAGTGGCCATGGTGTCTGGAATGGTCAGGCTGCAGGCTACCAATAAGCTAATATTACCTTGTGTCTTTAGCTGCATGCTACCAGCTGGTAAGCTACGCTGTGTCTGTTGTTTTTTTCTTTGGATGTGCGCAAGTATGCGGGGGTGGAGAGAGAAAACAATACTGGAGGAATCCAACATCTTTTGGTTTTGATAGTCAAAATCAAAAGCTCATTTGGATCGATTTTCGATATGAACTTGAAATCCTGACACTCCTAATGCTTATGGCAGCATGATAGGATGGTGATGGGTATCTGTTCATTCATTCAGAGGCACCTTGTCCTGTAGTACAAGACTTCCAGTGTGTATTGCTTAGTGGTATTTTTGTATATTGTTTGTAATGACATTTGCATATTGCATTGCATATATATATATTTTTTCTGAGATGGTCAAGTCTATTTTGTACACCTGAATGTCATTGCTAATTACTACACATACTGTGTTTGCATTAGGGGTGGGAATCACAGGGTACGCTACGATACACAATATGATACACTATACATGGCTCACGATACCGATGATATTACGATACAGCAATTCTGCAATAATCAATATATTGCTAGACAATCCTTTAATAATACATCTTGATATCAGTCAAACTAGTAGCTATAATTACAAAATGCCTCTGAAAAGGTTAAGTGCAGGTTTTCTCTCTTTATTCACTGCAAGTCCAAACTGTTAGAAAACAGCATAATTCTGCAGCACAGGTTTTTCAGTCTGTAAATTAAATTACAGAATTATAGAGCAACTATAGGTCCAGATTTTGGACTTAAACGTGGCTGGGGCATCTGTTATTTTCCTCTGACTGCTGTACGCCATCACGTTAGAAAACCTCTTTGGCTAGTTAACTTATGTTCAAGTTTATTTGATATTTGGCGCCAGCGCATTGATTATCGTATCGCACGAAGAAGGATTACGATATATTGCCGTATCGATATTTTGTCCCACCCCTAGTTTGCATATTTAAGCCTTTGGCCCACTGCACATGTGCTGAGCAAAATGTGTTGCTCTTGTCAGTGTAATACAAGATCCATGCTTATATTTTTATGGGTTGAGTGTATGGGCTCTAAAAAAAACTAACTCTTTTGGTTACTTTTTTTTATTAAGTTTTTTGTCTTGCAGTTGCCAGCACCTCTAACCCTGAAGTACGTACATGCTGTGTGCAGAGCTCTTTTCTCTTTTACACTTTTAAATTGGAGTTATTAATGCAGGCCAATAAATGTAGACCACTGAAATGTACTGTAGGCCTATTACAATTTCTCATTCACATCTTTTTTGCTTCTTTTTTTACACAAAAGTTGGCTTATTGAAATTTGTGGTAAAACAAAGTAATATAATAAGAAAAACATGGAAAATCACAGAAGGAAAAAAAAAAAACTGTAATAAGAGAGGCCCATGTGTGGGAGGCTGTGTGCATATGTGCAGGCTATGTGCCTGTGAGACTGTGTGCACCTGGAAAGCACTTGACAGATGGTTACTTCAGCTCTAGCTGAATGTTGCTTCTTTTTTCTCAGTGTTAAGCCTCTTTCATAGACTGAAAGTGTCTCGGTCAGCATTTTGATCAAGGTAGAGTCATTCAACCTCCTTGATAGTTTGCTGTGCATCTCTGGAGTATGTTTATTCTGCCCCAGCCATTTATTTTTGTTTGATTCTGGCAAGCCGTTGGAGATCGGAGCTGTGACTTTCTCTGCTGCCTTTTCTGCTCCTTTTATTTTGTTTGCCTGGAAGATTATAGAGCAGTGCATCAAAAATCATTTGCCACATTATATCAGTAAATTCTCAGTTGGTAGCATAGATTTGGTGCTAGGAAAGGATTAGATAGATAGATAGATAGATAGATAGATAGATAGATAGATAGAATTTTTTTATTGATCAAAAAAATGGGAAATATCAGACACACAGCACACATACAGACTATACGTGAAATAATAGGAAACAAAATACATGAAATAATTAATTGGATATAATACAAGAACAAACGTTCAATATATATACAAGTTAGGAATAAAAATGTACAACTACTTAAATAGTATAAATAAAGATGCAAGTACACCTATTGTGCAAGTTGCACTTAGTGCAGTTGTGATGTATATGAGTATATGAGAATTATCTTACACTCAGTGAAGAAGTGTTAGAATGTTTTATTGCCTGTGGTAGGAATGATTTCTTGTAGCGCTCCATGCGACATATATGGGAGAATGTGTAAAAAGATAATACAGTACCTATGAATAAAACAGACTTCAATATTGTTTAATTTGTCTCAAATGTCATGGTAATACGTTTTAATTACATGTTAAATGATGAAGGAAAATCAACACCTATGCTGAACAGATGGTTTAGAAGTCTGAAGATTGTTGTTACATTTCATAAGTTCTGGTTCATTTTTAATTGTGTGCAAACGATGAAGTTCCTCACAAATTTTACCCTGACACTGGTGTTGAAGTGTTACTGTATTTCCCTGAGAAATTGCCCTCCTAAATTTAGTATGCACTCTCTGCAGCAGATGTTCGTGCCCTTTTTGATGCCGTGGGTAATAATCCTTAATATTCTTGCTGTTTGAAACTAAATGAGGCTTTAATGCACTCTGATTCCATCTTCCAGCACTCATTAATTGTTTTTTGAAAGTCCATAAATTATTTCTGTTTTCTTTTTTTCCTTTTCTTTCTTTTTCCGAATAAACAGTAACTTTAATGGATGAAATGGAGGTCTTTAATTCTGGGATAGTCTGTTTTGATTAGAGCCTTAATTTGAAATGTCGTTGTGAGTGGAATTCACAGAACTGCATTGCTTAGCCAGGAGTATTTTTCCTGCCAATACTTGGCAGCATTTGTGGCCTTGCTGTAATACTTTTGTGTTTTTGAAACACAATTGTGTGAATCTGTGTATTCCTGTTTACCAACAATGTGTCCTCTCACTCCTCTATATCCTCCCCATCACAGGTGCTGCTCACTCAGTGTGTTTGAAGCCTCATTAAATGTGTTGTGCGATTCATTTGAAGCCTCATCACTAACCCTCTCCTCTCGCCCTTTTCTCTTTAGATGGTCACAAGAACAAAGAAAATATTTGTGGGTGGCTTGTCAGCCAATACAGTAGTGGAAGATGTGAAGCAGTATTTTGAACAGTTTGGGAAGGTAAGACTGCTTTTTATTATTACTCTTCATACACGTAGTATTGTCACAATAACTAACATTTTAGCACTCTTCTGTTCTCTTGCATGCTGTATTGTTGGATGTTGGATTATTTCAGCAATTGAAATTCATATCATCATTAATAGTG
Source organism: Sander lucioperca (assembly GCF_008315115.2). NCBI lineage: Eukaryota > Metazoa > Chordata > Actinopteri > Perciformes > Percidae > Sander > Sander lucioperca. Next base: position 10,103,627 of record NC_050185.1, read on the forward strand.
AAATATGTTAATTTGATAATGACACAGTCAGTGTACAACGCCCCCTGTCACTTTAACAGTGTCACCGTGGTTTAGACCACATGGCCAGCACTCAAATTTTTACAGCAACCATGAATTTGAGCCTTAAAAGAAGCCAGCGGCAGCAGTTTGGCTCCTTTCCTAACAGTAAGACAAATAAATCGCTATTGTGACAAGCAAACAACTGAAGATATGGCAATAGCTTCACACAGCCCACCATGCCTGGTCAACAACATGCATTTTGCTCACAGAGCAAACAAGCAATGACAACCAGCTGCCATGACCACACCCCCCTTTGCAAAAAAACTAAACAAAAAAACAAGCGTGTTCTTTACTTATCTATGGTAGTATGACATTGGAAACAAATAAAAGGGAATCCAAGTTAGAGTCTTAATATTGTGGCAACACTATTCCAGTGTGGTCTGAAAGAAAAACACGCCCAGTTAATTCAGCAGAGGCTCATATTCAGCTGTTTGGTTGTGTCTGCTGCAGCAGTTTCTACAAGCTGTTCTCATGACCAATACCCCCAGCAAAGTGAGCCATATATGCACAGCCTTTCACACAAGGACATGCATATTGCGCACACACACACACACACACACACACACACACACACACACACACACACACACACACACACACACACACACACACACGCGCACACACACGCACACACACGCACACACAGGGTTTGATACAGTAACAGCATTTCACAGATAATGTCCCCACACTGAGCGGAGATCCATTTCCCTCACGTCATATTCCACATCAGTCAAGGTCACCTTCAGCTGATCCAGTCTCTGTAACATCAGCACTTGACCTTGAGTTTAGACAATTTCACTGAGGATGGATTTTTCCTGGGCACATAATGTACCATGTCCTGAAGGAGACAAAAGAGCTGCTGTAAATTAATAGAAACTGTTGTTTTTTGCTCAGAGACAATATGCAACCAGCTCTCTCCCATGAAGCCCTGTGTTATTTCCTTGACTGAAAGTGAGCAAGGTGAAGGACTTTGTTTTGCTCTTTATCTGTGGAAGTGGCATTAAAGACCTCGCCATGGCATGGTCTGCCGTTCTAAATAAAGATGGCTTTATTTGCACAATAGAAAGCAGCAAGGAAATATTCAGCACGACTTCGCAATCAATGGATCTGAGAAAGGGCTCGAAATGATTTTCGACTTGATTGAATGACATAATTGACTTGATTATACAAAGTTTTTTTCCTCCTTGAGGAATCCTCAAATGCTTAGGAGGAAACAAACAAATCAGACTGATTGAGCAAGATCTTGTGCATGTTTCTGTGTGTACTTTTATAGCCTACTTGTGCATGCTTGGATGTGTCTGCAGTGCTGCTCTCGCCATGCGTGAGTGTGTCAGCGATTAAGTGTATTTATGTGGGTGCATGATTAGGGTGTGTGTGTGTGTGTGTGTGTGTGCGTGCGCGCGTGTGTGTGTGTGAGCAGGTTTGAGTGTCTTCAGCAAAAAAGGAAATCTGAGTATATATTGTGGACTATAGGATGATACAGAGCAAAAAGAAGTATTGAATTTCTCTTCTGTTTTGTGTGGGTCATTCCTTTCTGCCTTACATATCCCAGGATTTATTAAATAACCTGCCTGTCACTGCAACCTACCATTATCGTCACATACACACCAATCTGAGGACTTATCCACAGAAAGGGAAAACCAATTAATTCAGTTTCCCCTCCATAGAATCTTGGTTGCAGTATGTGTGTCACTCTGTCAGTCAGTCATAAATCCGTCTTTCTTTCTCTCTGTCTGCCTATGTGCATGTCAAGGGGGACATTAGCCGGCATGGTCGCAGGGCAGCTAGTCATTTGTATTTCTGGAAAGTATGTTTTGAAGCACTTATCAATCATCACGCAACTACAGCTTAAGGCACCAGCAAATGTTTTTCCTCACTGGGAACAAGCCATTTCACTGATATTATTTTGCAAGCACTGTGTGTGTGTGTGTGTGTGTGTGTGTGTGTGTGTGTGTGTGTGTGTGTGTGTGTGTGCTAGGCAGCATAGGCCAATTAGCAGGATGTGGTCCACAGAGATGGCAGTAGTTGGGTGGCAGTGGAGGGGAAACAGCTGGTGTGGCCACAGTTGGGTCACGGGTTCTGTCGGTAACCTCCACACCCCCTCTCCCTCCCGCCTCAGTCCCTCCCTTCTGTCTCCATTCTGTCAGGGGGAGAGGTGGCATTTGTTATGGGGAGAGGCTGACAGCTCTCATGCACATCAGTCTCACTGCCACTCTCCCAGCCGTCACCATTAGGAAAGAGCACATGCTCGAGACCTGGCACAACTTCAGAGGAGCTCCTCCACAGCCACATCCACTTCTTTTTTTTTTTTCTCGCCTACAGTACATGCTGAAGGTGTGCATTTGAAGTGATTGTGACAGTCATTTGAACGGAACTGAAGTGTGGTTCTGTTTGACTGATTCTAATGCATCTCAGATGGATCCCATTACCTTCCTAATAGTAGCCACATCCTGCCTTTTTTTTCTCAGACAGCACACTGCACCTTAGCACTGCAAGCCAAATGAGACAATCTTATCAGCACTGCCTGGCCTCCCTTTATATTGAAGGACTCTTAACTGGAGGCTGCTGCTATTTCTGTCTTGCAATAAAGTCAAATGAATCTGTGTGCTGTGCATGCTATTATGTGCTATTGTGCAAACTGGTAAATTGTGAGGGAAGACAATGCTAGCCCTTAGAGATCCCATTTTTAGTTTTTTCCTCATATATAGGCCTTGCAAGCATTGCCATTTTGTTGCCATTTTTATATGATAATTGTGTTATGTTTACAGTAACATTTGTATGTATTTTTTAATGGACTGACTTTATTTATTTTTAATTTTTAATTGTAATTTTATTTTTATTTTTACTTTGTCTGTGGTTTGCATAACAAGAAGATCCTTCTCCCCCCCCCCTCCCCCCGCAAAAAAATAATAAATTAAATCTGCTTACAGAGATGAGAGTACTGACATTTAAAAAAAAAAGTTATTTTCCATAAGGTTCTTATAGTTTTTATATACTTTGCCTCCTTCAGAGACTGCGCTTGCTCTAAGGTCAAAGGTCGGGAGCAGCTTAACAGCAGATTTGCTTGTAGGGATTCTTGCGAGTTGCAAAGTATTACCATTGTACTAGTCTGAGGATCTACACACCTATAAAACCAGCTCAGTGCAGTGACTTAATTAGTTACATTAGCATGTTATATTGATCTTGTAAGTATTCATTTTTGTGTATGCTAACATACACAAAATTTATTTTCCAATAAATCACACAACACCTTGTCAACAAAAAAACCTACCACTCCAAAATGTTCCGCTGAGGCAAGCCCTTGATTAAAAATGGGAGTTGGTGTGATGACACCTTATAAATTTGGATCTGACGTACCAGCAGAGCCCTGCCCAGGCATGAAAAGGCAGTTAAAGGCATAATTAGCTGGGGTGGCTAATGCTTCCTCATTGGTTTATTGTAATCAGCTTTTAAGTGCATCTCATAGTGCCCTTATTGTGCTAAGCTGAAACAACTGCTGCTCGCTGACTCGGTTTTTGCACTCCTGTCCACTGGCTGGGCTTTGCAGTGCAAGCCTGAAGCGGACTTTTAGTTTAATCAGAGCTACTTGCTTCCATGTCACTGGGCTGCCACAATCGTCCCTTTATGTCCAGGCTGTCCTGGTTCTCATGCTCCACTGGTCCACAGCCAGATGCTAGAAGTGGGGCTCAATGGGAGGAGGATGAGGAGGAGCTTAACCAGTTCACTGCCACTGGGCTCAGAAAGGATAAAGGTAGATGCACAAAGGTCACTACTTAGACAAGCAAAGCAGAGCCTGGAGTCCTAAGATGAGACAATGGTCTCATCGTAGGAAAAAAAAAGAGTGATGACACCTGTTGGAGGACATTGGAAAGAAATCGATATGAGTGAGTGGATAGACAGAGATCATTGTCAGAATACAGAGAAGAGACCTGCCTACAGCAGCATGCTGTTCCCGTCGTGTTTCACCTCTGGCCAGGCAAGCGTCTGCATACTTCTCTCATACTGTCACTGAGAGGAAGCAGATGAGAGGAAATTACAAAAGCATCAGAAAAAGATTCCTTGGTTAGTGCATGAAATTCGTTCTGGGGCTGATAATCTAATACCGAGGCTGACATTTTGCATGCCCTTAGATTTTGTAAATGGCTGACAAAGAACTGTGTGACCGTCTGTAAAGACTGTATGAATTCATTTTGCATAGCTTTCTAAGTGCTTAGGCCCTTAACTACATTGGGGATTTTCAGGTATTTTATGTAAAATGTAAATGACAATTAACAACAGTGGCATATATTGTTGTAAAATCTGTTTATTTGATCTTTCTTTGATTTCTTGAGGATAAGATAGCAGACTAAACTGCATAGATAAATATAGGTGAAATAATGTAGTGTGCATCTCAGCCCTTTTGTATTATTCAAATGTAAAGTTGCATTGTTTGTTAGAAACCTGGACCTGAGCTACTTTTTGTATCAGCCCTTACAAAGTGCATCTAAATCACTTGGCAGGGATCACAAATCACCAATAATCATTGATGTGACATTTTGTGTTATCTTTTTGATTGCAGACTTAGATTTTTACCTTGGCTGACAATGCAATTAAGCTCTTCTAGTGACAACACATACACAGGGCTTAGCCTAAACTGGAAACTGTGGAGGTGCAAATTTAATGCACTTTGGACTTTTTTTTTTTTTGAAGTGATGGAAGCCTTAACTTAAAAAACACAGTTGCGTCATGTTCATTGTCTTAAATGGCAAACATGGATGATTATTGCATAAAAAAACACACTTTATATGAGAGAAAAGAACCTAATCAAAAGGCCACAGTCCTTCATTCCACTTCCTCAGCTAGTGCAGGTGCACATTTGCATGCCATTTACATGGCAGCTCACAGTGACCACAACTACTCCAACGTGCTGGTGTCCATCATCTGCTGACATTCTGTGATTGTTTCCTCTCTGCTGCGACGCACCCAATCAGTTGAGGATATAGTGTGGTTCCAGTGATTATAAGGAGTGATCAGAGCAGCAATGATGGAGCATGTGCCTTGCCATGGAGATTTAGCCAGAGGCTTCAATCTCATTGCAGTCACTTGTAGTTAGTGACTGAGACTAGCAGTGAGAAGGGCAGAGCAATATAAATGAATTGGCTATGAATGTGGATACGGCTGCGGTGCTGCAGGGACACACAGGGGGAAAGGGCCGGTTAGACAAACTATTTCATATCCCCCTTGACCTTTATTTGCCCAGTGGCCCAGCAACATTTCCAATAGAGTAGCTTTTAAATGGCCACTGAAGAATTGAGCTGTACTATTCACATCATTTTTGTGTGTGTGCGCGTCTGCCTTTGTATAAGAGAGCAAACGGGTGTGTGTTAATGCAAGTGTTTTTACTTCAGGTTACGGAATTTTCAGACCTTTAACAAAAGATTAAATAGATTTTTGACTATTGCTGATCCTTTGAAATACCTGTCAGACGCCCCTCCTCAAACAACTAGATGCTGTGCAGTATAGGCGGCTCACAAAGAGAGCTGTGGATCAGGGGAGATTGACACCTTTCTGTAGGTTTGTAGTCTCATCTCCCAGCTGTCCCTCCTGAAATGGCTCCCTCGGGATAAGCCGGGATTGGCTTGATTGTGTTATCGGCGAATGATCGGGTCATTGAATGATGGAATTTTGAGCCCCTGTTCTGCTTAAAGAATGAAATGTTTAAAGAAGATTGACTGTGATTGGATCAGATCCAGCACCTGCTCAAAGGGTCAATCAGGTGAAGGCAGGAGGCAGCAATCTCTGCTGTGCTATTGTGACACGAATAGAGGGCGAAATTAATGTGTGCGTTGGGGTAGGGTGTTGGTGGTGGATGGATGGTATAGGGGGGCGGCTAGAGATGCCATTCAACAGGGAAGAGGTTGAAAAATGTCATCAGAGGAAGTGTCATGAGTAATTTGCAGCAGTCTCACCATCAAACCAGTGTGGAGGTCAACTCCTCCACCTCCGCCTTGCAAACTGCAATCTAGTCTTTAGGGAATCCCACGGGGGCGAACACTTCCGTAGGATAGAGATTCAAAGAAGGTTTTATTTTCCAGATGGATGGAAAATATGTATTGATATACGCTGTACTGTATGTTGGATTGGAATAGAATGAAGAAGTGGTTCCCAACCTTTTTGGTCTGAGGTAACCCCACAGCCCTGTCAGATGAACATACATACCCCTTCATCTATTCCCAATTCCAGAGGAATGCTTTATGAAAATTGCCTTTTAACATATTTTGTTGGCTCCAAATTGCCTCAAATGATAAAGATAACTCTAAAATGATGTGAGAGCATGGAATTAAACGGACCCTGTGGAGTTTTCTTGTAAACAGTTATGTTTACATTTAGTGTTACTTACCAAAACGCATGGTGTATCCTTGAGGTCTAACAAACGTGTCCAAAGCATTCCCTTCCTCCATAAAATATTTGCAAAGCCGATTTTTAAAGTATTTTAAATCCAGCATTTTTTACATCCATATTTATTGTCTTGCAGTCTTCCTCTTCCCGGTCTTTGCTGGCACAATGTAGCAGATGTGGGCACGTTGCCGCCACGTATATGTCAGTGGAATATTGTGACACCATTGCGTACTCATTAGGGCTGAATTAATTGCATTTGCAATAATATCGCAATATGTTAAAATGCGATTTCCTAATCACAAAGGCTGCGATTTGGTCATGTGACTCGCGAGAGCAAATCAGTCTGCACTCCGCAGAGAAAGTATCAACTTAGCACGCTAACGCTACGCCGTACCTTGAGCAGATTTCTGTCATTCAAACAACTCTGAGTTGTAGTTTAAAACTTTTACAGCCATTTTAATAAAATGAAGGGTTTTATTTGGGCTTGAGTCCATACATGCAGTTAATGGATACAGGCACGCAGAACTCAAGGCTCGGTTAGCAACGGTTAGCAACGGTTAGCTCTGATTAGCGGTTAGCTCCAGTTAGCTAGCTCTGTTATAAAGATATGGAGTAGAGGAGACTGCCGCGGGGAGGGGTAACAACCACACTCTGATAAATTACGTTCGGGGAGCTTTCACAGCAGCGGGGCTGCGTTGTTTCAACGGTTTTATTAATACAGTTAATTCCACAACAAGACCAGCAGCAGCATGCTACTGCTAATGTAATGATAGCCTCTCTGTCTCTGAGTGCAACGTTGACGCTGTCATGCACGTGGCATGCATGAGGGGAGGGAGGGGCTGGAGGCAGCTCCTCTGTGTGCGCTGTAAAAAATAAATACACCATTGTATTGTATATACTATATTTTTACTTATTTAACTGTCTAGTAAAGTTCAAAGAGTGTTTAAAAAGTGCAATCCACATGTTTACATATGTTTATTACAGTAAATAATAATTAAATAATCTAAATACTACAAAGTGCGGTAAAGTCACATATTTGTTTTTATATTTCTGCAGTCTGCACTTTAGTTTGTGTGATCTGTTTCTGACTTTCATATAAATGTTTACACCAGGCTTGGTCAGTGCTCAATATACTACTGTGACTTAAGTAGTTAAATAAAAGATGTCATTCATATAAATTCATGCATCACCTAATTTCATCATCATATACAGGCCTGGCCTCCAGGAAAGAACAGTTTATTTAATCTATCTAATCTTGTGTTGTTCATACTATACAATGATTTATTGCTTGTCTTTGTTGAATAATACAGAAGACAAAGAGCTTAAAAACAACCGCATATTAAATCGCAATCGCAATATTTAAAAAAAAAAAAAAATCGCAATTAGATTATTTTCAAAAATCGTTCAGCCCTAGTACTCATGTAAACAAACAGGGACTCGCTCATAGAAAAAACAGCTCCGTGGCGCTACTAGAAGTCTAAAACTCCACAGGGAATCTGTCAGTAATCTAATTTAAATGTTCAGTGTGCACTCTTACTACCTCAATTTATGCTACCATAATGTTGCTTAGACCTAATAGTTATAGTAAATGGTGGTTATGTTGTGTATATTGAATGTATTTCTTTGTGCTGTTTACTCTCTACAAACGTATTCCGTGTATGTGCCTCTCAAAACCTTTTATCGTTTATCCAGGGCTGTTTGAAAATGAAGAAATGAAGTGAATACTGTAATGCGTTCAAGATTAAAGATGTACTGTATATGTAGAATTTAGCTTAGCCTAAAACTTTTGTAACAAAATGCATTTTATTCTGGAGGTGTCAAATGTGATAGCTAATTACAGAAACTACTGTACTACTACTGTAATCCGTGACATTGAGTAGCTTTTTGGTGTAACCGACTGCAACTGTGGTTTTAAAACAGCGTCATTACCAATAAATACCACAGGCAAGAAATTGTGAAAGTCCTACAACAAACAGGTACTTGCTATGTTCTGTGTTTTAATATACTTTTACTGAGGTTTATCTCCAGTCAAACCATGTCACTAATCTTTCTCACTTCATGGTGGCCAAGAGTCAATACCTAGATTGTGAATAATTTGACAACGCATCATAACCAATAAATAACACAGGCAACTATTTAGTGAACTCTTTACAGCCTCTTCCCCAATCAGGGAGGGATTGGAATGGGACACAAACAAAAGATAGTAGGGCTGCAGCTATCGATTATTTTAGTAATCGAGTATTTACCGATTATTCCATCGGTTAATCGAGTAATCGGATAAGAAATACTTAGTAAACAGCAATAGTAAATATTTATTATTGCTGTGTACTAAAAAAAGGAAACCTGTCTTTTGTATATATACAAAAGACAGTTTTTTTTGAAAAAGCAACATTTTTTATTGCCAAATTCCAAGTACATTTTTGGTGGCCCAAATGTTAATATTTTTCACCCCCTTCCCCTTCTTGCCTCTGGCTCTTTGCACTGGATATGCATGTCACCGGCATGGTGACGTCATTCACGTGCATATTAAGTGGCCATGCTGGGGGGAGGAGCCGGTTTGTCTCCGGCAGCAGCTAAGTTTCCAAAGATTAGTAGCAAACTAATAAACAGTTAGACTACAAACCGACAGCTCTCGTTTTAGCTTGTTGGTAAAACATGTCTATTTGCAGAGTAGCATGCCATAGGCTAGTTGTGTAAAACAGCACGGTGGACGAGAGCAGCAGACGTTAGTTAGCTACCTTGTGTCGGGTTCGCAGCATGTTTGCAGCTTTAAATGATCCCAAACTTTCTGTCGTTTTCTCTCGCCTGTCTCTTCTCTTAGACCCTCGCCATTTTTTGTCTTCGTTCATTTGTAATCTGGGCCGTCAGTCTTGTGCATAGACAGTATATAAACGTCTTGTGTTCACAGAAGCGTCAACCTGTTGTGTGCGCTAGTAATTATCCTCCGTGCGGAAACACAGTGAGCGGTACACCCTTAATTACATTGATTTAACGAAGCTTCGAGGCAAAGAATTTTGCTTCGAGGATTTTTTGTAATCGAATTATTTGAGTTATTCGAGGAATTGTTTCAGCCCTAGTTCATAGTATGATAACTTATTTCTCACTCAGGATGGGAATAATATCTTCTTAATCCTTTTAAAACATTAAAAAGTACATGCATAGTCCCCTAAGTTCCTATTTTCTCGGAAGACGGATAGATATATAGAATGTATTTCCTTGCTGTGGCTCAAATGCATGTTTTAAGTGTAGCGGAGACAAGGCATATTTCAGTTGAGGTCCACAGAAGCTGATGGCGCCCTCTGAGTGACAGACCTTGTGTCTCTGCATGTCACAGCCAAATGAGAAACAAAATGATGGTGTCAAATTTCAGCTCACATCTTATAGGCTTTTGAAGAGGATGCAAAACTGCTTTTAAACCTAAATGACCCTTTTTATCCTCTTCAGACATTTTTCTTGAGAGAGAAATGTCTGAACCCCCAACCCACACCTCCTCCCACTGTAGAGCGCCACAAAACCAGTGAGCATGAGCCATGACTCAGCACCACCTGGAGAACAGGCGGTTGACACAGCACAGTTGAAATGATGACGACGCAGAATGCTCACCGTACATCTGAGCTGCTCACAGCTTTATGGAGACATTTGTTAACGGCGTTTGTCTGGTCCTCTGGATGGATTCATCTCAATTGCATTCTTTTGCCATTGTTGGCAGAATAATGCTTAAGGTCAAACTGCTAATTGTGCTTTATACACATTTTTATTCCATTTTAGAGGTATATAGTAAACAGAAAATTCAATTTTCCTTTTTTTTTAATGTTGACAATTTTGCCATGTCCCGAAAGGGTTTTTTGCAAAAGAAATCCATAAACTTATCAAGAGAAAAGCAGTACGAAACAAGAGCTTTTCTACGGTCTGTCAATTTGCAGTGTAAATAAACATGTAAAAAAAGAAATATATACTGCCAGATGATCAAGCCGATAATCGGCCGTTGGACAGTCTGGTGAGGCCAGTGACTCGAGTCTGTTCGGTGTGTTCCGTGCCGTCGTCCGTGCGAGGGGCCGTCGGCCTTCATTTTGGTCGATTTGACATGTTGAATCAGAAGGTGGGCACTGCAGCAGTCGGACTCAAATAACCAATCTGATTGGTAGAGTGCTAACCCGGAAACGGGGAGCGGAATGAGCGTGACTAGAGTCTCTCAAAATCTGACGAAAATCTTTTAAACTGACCTTTGTCGATCTGAAATGAAGACATATTCAGCAACTGCATGTCCTATTTTTCGCTTAAAATGTTTTCAGAAACACGTTTTGGTGAACTATTTTAGTACAATATGAGATTGTATTCTGAACAAGCCGCCATGACAGTCTGGCTTTGAATTTCCCGGAGAAACCAGACCCATGTGATGCGTTCGTCCAATCAGCTGCCGGTTTTCATTTTTGGGCGACAATACAGATTAGCGCCACCTGCTGTTATGGAGACGTATTACGTCTCGTCGCTTTGGTGTGTTCCGAGGCACTTTTTTGAGCAACTCGGGGAGACTGATCAGTCCAACTGCCTTTTCTGCCGAGGGTCGGCCGTCTGGTTGGTGTGTCACGACCTTTAGAGTACGTTTCCTCCATTGCCTTCCATACAGAAGCAATCAGATTTAATAACATCCTCTTCATGTATCTGCCTTTTGTGAAATGGAACTGGAAAATGACGAGCTACATTAAAATAAAGCGAAGAAAGCATACTTTGCCATCAGTATTTTTGATGATTGACTGGTAATCCACGACACTGACAGTATGTCTTTTTTACATAGCACAATAGGACTTCAGTTTAAGTGTTGAAAAATGACTTTGAGTAGCCCATTGCCTGTGCTTCTTCAGCCACCTACTGCAGTGTAACCAGGTCCACAGGCAGCTCCAGCTCATGCTAGAGTGCCTCCCACACAACACGTAGCCTTCTTGAAATCACCAGGTAAATGTTCTTACATGGAAATGTACACAATGTGCTGGGGTTTGATGTGAGTGGCTAATGAAGTCTCAAAGGTTTCACTTATCTGAAACATGTACTGCTCACTTCTGTGTGTCTGGATATCCTCAGGGTTGTTAGTGTAGATGTAAGGCCTAAACTCCTCCACTGTCTTAAATGATATAGTTGTTAGAAATTGCTTGTTAGGTTTCATTTCGACCCAACTGTAAAATCCAACACTGGTAGTGACAGTCTCATTACATCCTGTGATATTAAGCTGGGGCAGACTAAGTAGGCCAAACAAAATGGGGTAATTGCAATGAAAAATGTAGTTTCAGCAAAGGACGTGAATGCAGTGGTTCCAGTTTTGCTCCAAACCTGTTCAGGGTCTTATCTCCTATTCAGCTACTTTTTATGAAACTTTGTTAGCTTGTTTTCCTATTCTCTCTATTTCACGTGGGCAGCTTTTATTCAGTATTGTTTAAGATGAAGAGTCATGCTAGCAGCTCTGTGAGGCTTTGCTTAGTTACAACTGTCCGCATGCTAACATGTTCACAGTGTTAACATGCTGTTGTGGACAAAGTGAAATTGTAACCTAGTGGTGCTGGATACAAAGTCAGGGGATCACAAACGTTGTTAGGATTCATCATCTAAGAACTATGATAGTGGATTGTCAAGATTTTTAACCCAAAAACATAAATGTCCATCTCATGGTGGCACTAGAGAAAAAAGTCACTATTAACGGGATCAATAAAATGATCTCAATGTAGGCCTGTACCGAATAGTTTGAAGCTTCATCTATAATGTTGACATACACATTTTAAATCAACATTTGAATGTTGTGCAGCTTTTTTTTTTGCAAGTCTAATATTAGTACTATACTATTTGTAGAATTATATTCCATTGGTGGCTGTGCAGGATTGTTTCAGACACGTGTGATCACAACAATTCCAATAACTCCAGAGCATTGTTCCTGTCCTAGCGTAATGTTGCTGTAAGCCTAAGGGCGAGATTATTATTTCATCATTATTATATTATGCCCTTATTGGTTTAGCCTGCTGCCTACATGTATTTATGTTAACGAAAAGAGTTATATTCATTAAAGAAAGTTGATTTAATAAAAAAAGTAACTAATTTAATCCGATGAATCACTTTATTCAAATTAAGGATTTTGTTGGAGGATTTTTTATTTTTTTAAAGGGCGATGACATCATAATATATAACAGACACCTGAAGATTTAGTAGAAAACCTCAATAGAAGCTTTGAATGTAAAGTAAAAATGACATTCGGTACAGCCCTATCTCGATGTATCCTCTGGCGACCATAAATCTCTGTACAAAATGTTATTGCATACTATCCCATAGTCAGTAAGATATTTCAGTCTGGACCAAAGTGGTGGTGGCTAAAATGGTCAAATGGCTAATACAGCTTTCTAAAGCCATAATAAATTCTGGTTCATGTGTTGTGTTCTTACTGTATGTAGAGCTGCATGTGGAGCAACTTATCTATGGCTTTGTTGGCACAGAGGGCAAAGCATGAGGGTTTACACACTAGGGCTGGGCAATATATCGATATTATATCGATATTGATATATTATGTTATGTTCTATTATTTGCCTTTATACACTTAGTCATTGTATCCACATTATTGGTGATTAATTGTCAAAACTCTCATTGTGTAAATATATTGTCAAAGCACCGATAGTCAATCCTACAATATCGCCACAATATCGACATCGATGTATTTGGTCAAAAATATTGGGATATTTGATTTTTTCCATATTGCCCAGCTCTATTATACACAGGGTGTCAATGTATTTGTTAATTTATAATGGCAACACACATACAGTAAATTACTCAGTCCTTATTCACTTTACTTAACAGAGAGGGAAAAGCCTACTGTACAAACTACAGACACACTGTTTGCATGGTATTGCAAAGACCATTTACTCAGATGTCAATTGACCACTGATGATTATGTGGCTGACATTATTGGTTAGAGTTTAAAATGAGTCCACTTACCCACCTATTTGCATGTGTGTTTAGTTAATAGATCTAATCAAAGTCCTCATTTGATCCGCTCGCACTGGAAACAACCAAAGACTCGAAAGGTGGCTGAAGCAATATACAATGCAAATTGGAAATCTATTTCAAACTTTGTATCAGACTTCGAGTATCAGAACCGATATAAAAACAATATATTCGGCAGTGTTGGTCTACTCTGATCATTAACTGTTTAAACAATTACCAGCGCATTTTGAATAGTAAAGTAATAGCTCTCTTGCTGTTTCTTTCTAAAGCCCTTTTTGTGATGATTGAAGGGAGCACATGTCACCATCTGATATTAACAAAAGCTCATTTTTACTTGAGGCAACTGCACAGTATGGCAGTCAGCAGCTCACAGGGGCGCTTTCATGGATCTACCTGGGGCAGACAAAACTGAACAAAGATGTTTGACAGTGTAACGCTAAGATTTAGGTTACTGGTCGACTACATTTGAGATGAAATAACCTGTGCTCATGTCCTCACACAATCAGTACAGGTGCTATTTTTTTAAGGCATTCGTTTTCTTTTCTTTTTTTACATCTGCATTTGTCCCAAGCATCTCGCTTGCAGTAAAATGGGTCAGCTTCACTGGGGGAAACTAGGTAATATAATGGTAAAATAAAATGAAACAACAATGAAATCACTATGGATAACTGATAATGATAATTTTCATTCTTTTTTAGACAGTGCTAAAGCATGTTGGACCTTAAATCCCTGACAAGAGCTATGTAAATGAAAGTAGGAAATGGATTGTGTTGTTTCTTTCACACCTTGTATCAGCAGATCAGTTTTGATCAATGCTAGATGGTGGAGTTGTAAAGCCATTTTTGTTTAAAAAACCCTGTTTGTGTTTCTACATGGGGAGAGGTGGGAAGAGAAAGATACTGATGGAGATGAAGATAAGGCAGATCATGATACAGTATAAATATTAAATGTATCCTTCTTATTTTGCATTTTCTTTAAAAAAACATCTAGCTGTACACATACTGTCTATCATAAAGACAATGTAATCTGGTGAAATATAACATACAGAGGATTCAAAAATAAGATAAATGTAATGCCATGTCAGCAAGCGCTCGTCATTTACCCTGAATTCTATGCATTATTGTGTCCGTGTGCTTAATATGTAGTGAGTGAGCGGACGTGCATACGATGCTAGATAGTGATAACAGATCCCTTATCGTAGATGCCATGCCTTGAATAATATTTAGCTTATTTTCTGAAGTGGTATCTCAGGGTTCTGGTCGAATTGTCTAAAAGCTAAATAAATCTGCTTGATTGAACTAATGGCACACAGCCAGGATCTGGCACCAAGTCTTGTCTCTCAGCCTAATCTTTTTGTCACGGACACATTGACCAGGCTCTCTCTCTCTCTCACACACACACACACACCCACACACACACACACACACACACACACACACACACACACACACACACACACACACACACACACACACACACACACACACACACACACACACACATATATGTACACACATACACCAAAGCTCCCTCCCAAGCCACTTCCTGATCAGGAAACTTTGAACCCAACGTGTGGCCCATAAGTCCTATCCACAGGTAATTAGGTTTGATGGTTAGTTGAGCAGAAACATGGATTTTATCCTTCTTTCCTTCTTGCCTCCTGGAGCGTTGCCTCAACTTGTTTTTTGATAAGCCCGCTGCCAGCCCAGCATCAGTCTCTTCCAGCTGAACACACATTGTAAAAGCCACAAGGAGCACTCATCCCTTTTAAAGATAAATTACCCACTAAAATAAAATGATGTAGACTGAAAAGGTGCCAGCACAAGACTGAATATACATTTCAATTCTGACTGAAAAATTAACCTCTCCATATATATTAAATACCTGACTCTTTTGTGGTAAATCAGTGTATTTCTCCCTCTAGTGGTTTAAGGGAAGCCAGCTGGATTGGATGTGTTTATGATAGACAGGGATATGTTAATGTTCCCTCTCACTGACACTCAGACCAACTGGTGGGAGTATTGTCCAAGAAGAAATTGTATTTAATTAAATTCATTGAATTAGCTTGACCAAATTAGTGTCACTTAACATTTTGTATTTGGTTTTTTTCTTTTTTTCTCTGTACCCTTTTTTTCATCTAGTGGCAGCACAGAAGGATGAAAAGTTTGAAGAGAATGTGTTTAACTTAGAAGCACATCTGTCAACCTTCTACTATGTCATAGTGTAAGTGGTTTGTGTTAGCCGTGTAGGGTGGAAAAGCCAGAATTACATTGGAAACAGCTTTGAATTTCATTTGAATGTGATACGAGGTGAACACAAAATGGACAGGCGGTATCATGCTCAAGTGATGGGTTGATTGCATCGAAGCATCTGCCAGCAAGTCTTCCAGCTGCCAACTCGCTGTGTGAATGAGAAGATATGTGTGTATAAAAAAAGTTACTTTCAATGAAAAAAAAGTAAGGCTAACAGGAAATGGGAGCTGTCATTCCAGCTGTGTTTCTTATTGGCCTGCCCTCGATATTGTTGCCCATATGCTAAACTATGTACAACATATTTGTAATGTTATAAGGATGCATACTGCATGCATCAGTTTGATTGATTTGTTTTTGTCATGCTTGAAATTGGCGCAGGGAGTTGTACAAACATTTTGTGTGCATGCATTTGAATTGGGTATGCTGTTTTGTAGACAAAACAGAATCAGGAAGTAAATGTCATTTTGACCATCTGCTTGTGCCGTGCCTACTTTGGCTCAAACCTTGTTTAATGCAGAATGGTATGTGAATAGAAGTGACATGCTGACACCATGGTGCATCTTAATAGGCACATGAAACACACTCTCAACTTCACTGAAAAAGAAATATTCAAAAAGACACACTGTTTTCATTCATTTATTTCAGAAAAAAAAAGATTAGCCACCTGCTACAGCAATGGCTACACAGTAAATGCAATGTGTCCATCTTCACATCAAATATAAAATTAAATTAGGTGAAGAAAAAATGAAAGAAGCAAGATTTTCAATTTTGGAGCTAAATTCATTCTCAAAACGTACAGTACTTACAGTCACTGTGTTAATATGGATATGCAGTGATTTTACATAATTTATTTACTGCCATAGTTGGCCCATTTAGTGTGTGTGTGTGTGTGTGTGTGTGTGCGTGCACGTGCGTGCGTGCGTGCATGCGTGCGCATGTTTTTCCAGTCTCAGGGCACTGCTGCAGCACACCACTCATTTAAACTGGTCCCAATGCATAGTCCAGACGTGGCACTGTTCCCTGATTGTCTTTGTCCAGCCAAACCAGCTACAGCTGTGTGCTGGTGTAAGTTGTGGTGATGCCAGTGAGTGTTTGTACACAACTAAAATACCCATGTTTGAGCAGACATGCCCGAAATCACTGGAGATGGACCATACGCACCCAGCATATTGACAATCTTTAGATGCGCTTTAATACAATATGTGCATGCAGGCATGAATCACACTCTAGCCCAACAAATATTGGATTTTGAGGCAGGTACTGATGTTGAACAATAAATAAGCCTATATTATTTTTAAGTAAACACATAACCTACACATGTTATAAGGATCCCTCAATAAATATATATATAAAAGATTTAAACAATTCACTACACTGATACAGAAATTTGAGCATCTAAGTCTGTTTCAATGTGCATTGACAATATATATCCACTGAATGCTAAATGTAGTGGTTTGGAAATGTTCAATATCAATAACCGTATATGTGCCTTGAAATCATGTAGCGAGTTTACATGAGTTAATGTCTCTTTATATGGCATGTTACCATCTTTGTGACTCTAACCTTTCGCTTTTATCTTGGGCAATTGTCTTTCTTCTTTTAGGCAATAAGTACTTAAAAGAAGAATGCAAATGAACACATGATGGCAGCTCATGTGTTTTAGAGTGAGTGATATTTACACAGCATGAGTTCCATCCCACGGTGCAACAGATTTGAATTAGCAAAATGGCACACACATCAGAATTATGTTTGTATATTGGTTTAATGTTTTGCTTTTGCAAATAAAAAAAAAAATTAAAAAGATTTGGTGCAAATTTTCCCCCAATGGTGTTCCTCTTTAAATTAGTAATCATTTAACTAAATTGCCCCATTGCCATCTGGTTTGAGGATACAACACATGTACATGAGATGCAATTTTCCATTTACACAAAGGAGGGAAACTTGTCAGTATGAATGGAGTTTTAGAAGTTTAACGCATGTCATCACTGACACAGATCAAAATTCCAGCAAGTTGAGGCTGATTTGGTTCCTCAAGTGAAACAAAAAATTCTCGTACAGGGTTTTGATGTTCTGATCTCTTACGATCTGTTTCTTCACATACCTTGTACATTTTTTAGTGCTCCGTGTTAATAATATGATTATGTCAATATACATCAGAATTCCGAGACAGGGCCAGCATTCATTACTACCTGCAGCCTCACAGATACACTCCTTTGCTCTGTCTGGCTGGCTGCCCAGTCATTGGCAGCTTGCAAATGTGGCCAAACTGTAAATCAGATTCAGACTTTCCATTCAAGTGCCCTACTTAGGGGACTGCACTGGCCTTTATTCTGACCTTGTGGACCTTTTTATAGGCTTAGAAAAGAGCAGCAGAAAAGAGATAGCTCCATAGTTCACACAGAAATGAAGCGCTGAGTGTCTCTTACCTTTGATTAAAATCTGACCTTGTGGCATTTTAGGAAATTTGTGCATTTGAAGTGCACATTTTTTTGTGTGTGCACTGTAAACCATCCACAGTTTAAATATCCTCACAGAAATGCAGAGTGGTTTGATTTTTAAACCGCCTCCTGTGTGATTAAGGTTTTTTGTAAGTGATACTCTCCTTTCAGAACAGAGCTGTCCTCATGTAGGGGTGGGCACATGTTTTGGTCTTTGTCCCCCCACAGCTGATGCTCTGAAGAGAGTTTGGCAGGGCTCAAGCTGTTCAGCAGTCCCCCACCCCCTTCCTCTTTCTCTTTGCCCGCTCTATCTCTTCCCTCCATCACACCTGATTGCATTTGACAAATGCCCCTATTGGCTCCATATCATCAGGTGCGGTGGAGGCAGCCTAAGACTATATTACTCTGCCCATATACCACATCTGTTCTCCATTTTGCATGGCTGACACACTTGCTTCTGCAAGGTTTGAATGGGGCCAAGGCTCTGTCAGTGGAACAGCTTCATGAATCGCAGGTTGCATTGGCTTCCAGCGTCACTGCTTGTCTTTTTTGAAGATGTGGCACAAGGGGCACAGATATTCACCATGGTAAAAATCATGTTCACATAAATTCTATTGACAGACACAGTAAGAGGGTTTGAATTGGTTTTTAATTGGAGCTTGTTCCAGTTATATAACAGCTTGGGATTTGTTAAAGAATGTCTTTTTTCATTTCTGCTTATTGATTACTAAAAGCGAGGTTTGGATCTACAGCACAGCACTTCTGTCTACATTGCCTGTTAGGCTTGCATCAATATACATATGTACAATATGACGTACCAGATCTTGTGCTGAAAAATGTGGCTATACAGTAAGCTTGACAAATTACTTTAGGAGGTGCACTGTTTGATAATAATTTAATTTCTGATGCATGTGTATTATGACAATGCATTTCATGCCTTAACATATATATCTAAGAAAGCAGCATGTCCTCTGGTGTAGTCATAATGCCTCAGAATCAGCTATAGAACAGCAAACACTTAAAATGTAAAGATAAAGAAAATTATGTATATTCTCCATTTTAACCAGAAACACATTTACAACAAAGGCATTTTTGTTGTGGCCTGTGCTCCAGCTACATAATGTAGATGATGGCAATGCATTTTGAGGGCAATATTGAGCTAATTTGCCACTAATGGCTATAGTAATACATTAGCCAGCTTGACCTGTGACACATCTCCTGACTTGCTGATTGTTAAATACAGACTTTGAAAGTGACTTAGGGGAGATTTAAGAGGGGGGAAAACAAACGAGCAGGCAGAGACGCTGATGGACTGTCATGGCCGGCGTCTCATCAGCAGGAATGCAAGTAGGGTTGGCACAGTAGTCACCATGTGGTGGCAAGGTTAGGTCACATCAGCTGCCTCGGACTCCCATACCAAGAAGATGCTGAGTTGAAAGGCAACGCATTAAAAACAAAACAAAAAAAAACTCTCCTTTACCTCGCTTTCACTCGGTCGATATCTTTGGAATTACTTTCAATTTAGAAGAAACAAATTGAGGAAGGAAGATAAAAAGAGGTGATGGAAAAATATTGGATTAAAAGTCACAAAGGCAGGGAGAGGAGGGGCAGAGACACATGACTGGCAGAGAGACCGATAGAGTACCTCAATTCTATGAGGTTCCTCGTGCGTCATGTGTTCTCATGAGTCAACCAGACACTGCACCTGCTGGGTGGTAATTGGAGGGCTTCCTAGGAGAGGTGGCCACAGCGCTGCTTTGCCTCTGGGCCACCCTTCACAGTCTGAGCCTGCTCTAATTGGCACATTGCCTTGCTCATATATGCACTTAGACTAGAGACTAGCAATATTAATGATTCATCAATGATCAGTAAATCATCCATCAAACTTTTGATCAATCAGGAATGCATTATGATATAATTAATGATTGAAGTAGACTATTTACTAACATTGTGCTAAAAAGCATGGATTTTGTATTTTATAAGCTTTCATGGTTAATCAGTTATTAATTGTTGATATGGCCGATTGATTAAAACAAAAACTGCTTAACATTTGCATCCCTACTACAGACAGTTTGGCTTTGTAAGTGTGGTTAGTTAGCTGTGCTGTTTCTCCCAGCCCACCCATTAGTTTAAGTGGGGGGGGGGGCCCTGGCGCCATATGGTAGGTCCTTGACTGTGACAGACTGACACATTAGTCATTGATGGCTCACAGCCTCTCGGATGATAGGCAGTGCTTAAAAGGCTGACCTACAAACACACACACAGAGACTCACACACTCACTTAATTGATCCTGAAACACTCATACTCACAGTAAATATAGAGGCATTTTTCCAGAGGTCGTGTCAGCTCAGTCAATGTGGCAGTAATGTGCGTGTAAAAATAGTGAAATGAGAGACACAATAAAATAATCAGGGCCACACCAGTTATGACCCCATGATAACAGCACTACATGTATGGATCAATCTCTGTCCATTTGCTCAGTTAATTTCACGCAACATGGTGACATTGTGCATCTTGCCACAGCGTTTTAAAGAATTCAGTGATTGGCCTGATGGTGTTCTATAATTGGCACTCAAAACAAAAGACATATTTGTTCCTGATTGGCTCAGGAGGGGTTCTGCCTTACTCCTTAGAGACAGCACATTTTCTGTCACTTTGATTTTAATAAATGTTTGCAACTCAACCCTAAATAAATGCAGTAAATCCCCCTAACTTGTAATGTCTAGTGTGTTTGATATTGGATGAATAACTGATATTTAGCCAGTTTATTTTAGATATTTATTCACCAATGTTTACTTTTTGTAATGGAGTGTAACCGTTGATTCCAGCTTAGTAGGCCTGGAACAGTTTGCCAGGTTACAGTAGAGATGGCCTGTGCAGTGGTATATGAACGAGATTAGCATAAGCCTTAGGGAGCTGTAAGCCGTTGTCCCTCTCCTCTACTTTTAACGCTCCTCAACAGCACCAAGGTGCTCGCACGTCCTGTTTGAAATGTGTCATCAGCTGTCCTGGCAGGTACGTTGCCACATAAACCTCTGAAGTGACGGCACTCCTTGCCTGGAAAGGTCATCGCAGGAGTGGGTTAAATGTCCCCTGGCGGAGAGAGCGGCAAGCCAGACAGTCTGTGATTTGTGTGAGTTTTACGCTGCTGGAGCTGCTTCGCCTTTCTCGATGACCTTGACCAATTCTCCCTCAGTTTTAACTTATAAGAGTCACTCTCTAGAAAACTGCCTGGCCACCATGTGTCAGATGTGCCAGTAGTCATTAGTCTTAGTCTGATTGAGGAGCTGAAGAAATTTAAAAAAGGACTGCCATTAGAGGTCAAGCCATCACAACAACTGCAGACAAAACATATCCTCTGTTTTGGTTTAATCCAATTAGACATCCACTGAAGCTTCAGTTGTTTTCAGGCAAGCCTGATTAACTTTGTTGTGAATAGCTGCGCTTGTCCCTGTTCTTTTTCCCCTTTCTTGTGTTTACTCAAGAAATTATCAGCCTTTCCTATCTACTCTTTAACTTGAATAAGTTTAGCAGGATTATAGCTAAAATGATAATCACAATTTCTTCACATAATTAGGATTATAAATATTGAACTAGAACATTTTAAATTGACAGAAAGTTGCCTCCACATTTTCACCGGATATACCTTTAATTAAACTTGCTTTAAAGGAACACACCGACTTATTGGGACTTTAGCTTATTCACCGTAACCCCCAGAGTTAGATAAGTCCATACATACCCTTCTCATCTCTGTGCGTCTTGTAACTCTGTCTGACGCACCCACGGCTAGCCTAGCTTAGCACAGATCCTGGAGGTAACCGGCTCCATCTAGCCTACTGCTCCCAATAAGTGACAAAATAACGCCAGCATTTTCCTATTTACATGTTGTGATTTGTATAGTCACAGCGTGTACAAATAACAACGTCACATGAGACACAGCCATCTTCTAACCGTATACATACTGGGAACTATTCTCAGAAGACGAAGCACTGCTACTTCTGCTACTTGGGCGGAGTGATTTGCCCGCAGCACCTGAGAAGCCCCTTGGAGCAGAGAGTTCGCCTGGAGTAATAATCACTCCACCCAAGTAGCAGTGCTTCGTCTTCTGAGAATAGTTCCCAGTATGTATACGGTTAGAAGATGGCTGTGTCTCATGTGACCTTGTTTTTTGTACACGCTGTGACTATACAAATCACAACATGTAAATAGGAAAATGTTGGCGTTATTTTGTCACTTATTGGGAGCAGTAGGCTAGATGGAGCCGGTTACCTCCAGGATCTGTGCTAAGTTAGGCTAGCGGTGGGGGCATCAGACAGAGTTACAACACGCACAGAGATGAGAAGTGTATGTATGGACTTATCTAACTCTGGGGGATACGGTGAATAAGCTAAAGTCCCTATAAGTCGGAGTGTTCCTTTAATTACAATATACAAGTCTTATGGGTTATAAAGATACAGTATAGCTAAAAATGGACTTAATTAAAGGCTCTGGCACCCATATTACAAAAGAACATTGTTTCACATTCATCCCTGGTGGTATCTGTCCAATCAGATAGTTTTGGGTATATGCCCTTATTTTAAGACATTTATCTCTAAATATTTCTGCCCTCACTTCAGTACATTGGAGGTAAATGTTTGTGGTGCTCACAGCATAAAACAAACATAAAAAAACATTCAACAGCAACATTTCTTACCTGAAGCAGTGGCTGCTCTGCGCAGTCCACAGACCTCCTCTGCAATCGTCTTCACTCGTCTATTTTCTACACATGAAAATGGCTTATTTTTAAATAATAATGTGTCCATTGGAATCAACAAAATAACGATAATTTGGTCATAGTGTCCTTAAAAGAAAACAACTGATCATTCATTATTATACCTGTGGATAGGGATTGCTGATGTGAAACCAAAGCAAGCGCTTTAGATGCAGAGCTTTTATTCCTAAAGTTTATTCAATTGTAACAGCTTGAATTTAGATACACATATTACAGTATCAAATGTCAGATTTTGTTCTGCTGGGTTAAAATCATTGTCACTTTTGTCACTTTCTGTCATTTCTGTCACCACTGGAGCCAACATGTGGAACGGTCACCTCCCACCACCACACACCTTTGTGCCTGAATAGAGCAGATTATATGATGGCTGTGATTTACACTTCTCAGTCATATTCGCACAGCTAAAACCGAAATGCTGGCATCAATACTGCTGCTCGTTGCGGGATGGATTGCTGCTATTAACCAGCAAATGGTCAAACGCAGCACATTTCTCAGATCAAATGAGGTTGGGTGCTGTTTTGCCACTCGAGTATGAATTAGTTATAGGTATTTTTGTTTGTGATAATGATAGTCGTAAAGACCCATTTAGGAAGAGAGTTAAGAAATTAAGCGATTCTTCTCGTGTGCCATAGTCCTTAGAGAAATATGATTTAGATGACAGTGAAAGCCAGAGACATAATTATTGAGAACAATTTCTTATTTTGCTGTTGGCGAGCTAGATCTTTGTAGAATATCTTCTGGGTCGTCTTGTGTAATGAGGCTCTGTGGTGTGGTCTCCTCTTGTTTTTAAAGACGCCATATGGAATTCATTACCATGGCTCCGTATGCAGATTTGCAAGGGCTTTGATTAAAGCTCTAACAAGCACTTGATGGTTGGGAATATCACATTTCCTTTTGTTTTAATGCACTCTGTTGGGCTCACTCACAGTTAATAAGTCACAATCAATCTACCTGCTGTACGCACTGAGGCTTTGTAAGAGCTTAACAGGACCCCTGAGAGATGGAATAATTTCAATTCTGAAACACACTGACAGTGAGAGTGAGTGCGTTCATTGATGTTTGCGTCTGTGTGGGATCGTAACAGCTTCCATTGTATATTTATATGCTTGTGTACGAGGGTGTAAGAGATAAAGGAGGCCGCTAAAGGAAGACTGTCAGATATTGCCAGACTAGTAGACAGGCGCTGTATGTTGTTTCCTCTCCATCTTCCCTTGAAAGAGTGGGTGCAGTTGCCTTAAGCTGGTGTATCATATTTGATGACCTCAGAAACGACTCTCCCAGAATACCTGACTTATGCTTTCTAGTGTCCAAGTCATCCCATCCTATGGATGAAAATATCGGATTTCTTCCATGGTTGTTAAAGCAACTCTAACAAATGTGCACACATACACAAAATGCGACAGAAAGGTTGTACTGCACATTGGAATCTTTAGTGTCAGAGCTATAATGCAGAAGACTCTCTGTGAACCTTGTGAAGGCTTTAAGTTGGAGGTCCTGTTTGTGGTTCCTGTGCGTTAAATGTCTTTGCTGAGGCATGAAGCACAGGGAAACACTCTACTTGCTGAGTTGTGGCTCAGAATGCATCATTGCAATTTTCTCCCCAGTGACATATTAAGCTGGCATTTTAGCAGTTTTAAGGTTGATTGAATATTTCATTAACTTCACATTTGTTCCTTTTGATGTATTACAATAAAATATTCCTTAGGTGTTCGTACTGAAAACATAAAGAACCACTTTAAGATATTCTCAGAATATACTGTATGTTGGGCATAGGCCACAGTATTGTTTATGACTGCTTTCTTTCTTTTTTTCGGCATAGGTACACCTAAATGGATATCTCTAAAAGTTACAATGCATATCACAAGCCACATTTAACGGTTTTACAATTAATTAGAAGCTACATTCCTACTTAGGTTTAAGTGCTGACAATTGAGCAGTATCTACCCATAACTGCTTGTAGGATGCTGTTTCCCCCAAATAATAAACTCCGTATAGCCATCTGAACGTAGCTAGATACTGTAGGTATGTGCAGTCTGCAGTTATTTAGTGCACACTTTCAAACTAGGCTTTCACTTTAGGTACCTTGGTTAAATCTTGAACAGGGACAGTGTTTCCTTTAGGATTTTTTTTAGCAGTGAGGGCAGGTCTGTCCGAACAACGGAAATAATGAAAAGAAAAGGAATAAATAAAAAGTCTGCTGCCTCTCTAAACAGACATCAAAGCGCAGTGGCGCTCACTAAACCGACATCAGACTGCAGTATCACCGTCCACCTGCGGGTGGTGTGGACAGGTTTTCCAACAGGCAGGATAATTTAAAAGGCAACCGCGACTACATTGTGCGTCTGCCCTATTTCTGATACCGTGGCGGCCGAAATTTTGCTGTGGCGGGCCGCCACTTCCAATTCAACATAGAGGAAACACTGAGGTAGCACCATGCTACTGGCAACTTGCACACATACTTGCTGCACACTTTTGTGCTCTTCAAAGTAGGCTACGGCTCGGTAACAACTTTAAACAATCTAATCAGGGGTACCCAAGCATGGACATTGACATTCTGGACGCATTGATGCACTGAACACACTAACTCTCGCAGCTCCATGAAAAATCTCCAGGACATTTTAAAGTTCCCTCGCTGCTACTCCTCCCTCTACATCCTCATCCAAAATGCAGAGATGCCGGGGGTGTAATAACTTCCTGCATCTTGTTATTTCCAATGGTTTTCCCCAAAAGTAGCACCTGAAGCAGTTGATTTTTTACAAACCATTTTTATGAAGGCACTGCATTTTTAATTGAAATCGAGAAAGGCCTCTGGCTGCAGCTAACGCTACATAATGTGGTAGGGCAGACTCCGAGTCAAGCCTGTAATTGTTTTGATTAAATTTGATAGCGGCAGGACAGGGAAAAGTTCCTTAGCAAAGGCAACAAAATCTATAATCCTTTCAAGGTATTTGAATAAATAGCTCCGTCTTGTAAACAATGATTGTTATGCTGAATTGCTGGTTTGTACAATTACGTAAATGGCATTAAAAGACCAATGCCTGGTTTGGAATATTAGCAAGAAAGGCGCTATTGTGACCAGGTAAACAGTCTAATCGGCAGCCTTAGCCATTACTTGAAAAATCCCTCTGCATTTGGCAAAATAATGGAAATGTGTAGATATGGACAGTAGACGCTTCTCACTAAACTAATTAGATAAACTGGTTTAATTGGCCATGATTGATCCTCTAACTGTATCACTGACAGATTCTTCTTCTTAATCCCTACCAGTTTCCAATTGCATCACAGGTGCACTCTGCACCTCTGCTCACCAAAATACCTAACATAGCCTGTCCACGGTCTGTACGCCTTACACCTTGCACAACTGACTGCACTTTGCGCCAGGGAGTCACAAAAATGGGGTCTCACACATTCTCTCCACACCTTTTTAATAACTTTCCACCTTCAAACCCAACGTCCTGTGTAATCCCACTGGGCACACTCCATTGTATTAAAAA
This sequence comes from Sander lucioperca, assembly GCF_008315115.2. Taxonomy (NCBI): domain Eukaryota; kingdom Metazoa; phylum Chordata; class Actinopteri; order Perciformes; family Percidae; genus Sander; species Sander lucioperca. Next base: position 10,129,999 of record NC_050185.1, read on the forward strand.
AAAAAAAAGTTAGAAAAGAAGTGGTGGCTTTGAATCATTTACACTAACCCCAGAAATTCACGAAATTAAGAGTATGTAACCTTTCTGACACAAGTCTGTTTGTAGATAAAGTTTAAGCTTGTTGATGTTTTTTGTTCAAAACGCTCTTCACTTCAGAAGGCAGCATATTTCTACTGTCAGAAGTTCTAGTCTGATCCTTCACTCAAAACACAAAGCAGCCAAATGCAACATTGAGCAGGCTTTTTCCAGCCCTATCGGAAAGAGATTAGAGGAACATGCATTTCCTTCTTTGAGCTCACATTTCAAACTCTGCCTTCATGTCATTACTTAACCACTGGTGGAGCACTCGTTAGAGACAAATGAGACTGTGAGCTAAGAAGGCCCAGTCAGCTTAGACATCCTGGTCCTGGTTTATGTTGGGGACCTCAAATTAGATTGTTACAACTACGTAGCTCAGTAATCGGGATCATTTATTACTTCCATATTCTCGTCATCCTTCTCTTTCAGGTCTTTGGCTGTCTCTTTCAGCATGCTACCTCTTTACTGTCCCCCATAGCATTAACAGAGAATAAAGTCTGTTTGAGGAGATGTGCAGGAGGCTGAATGTAGTTCAGTGGTATGTCTTTGGAGAGCCCCCAAAAAGCAGACAGTTTTGTTTTTTTTCTTTCAAGATGAAATGTGCATGTGTTATTGAAAGAGACAAAGAGGGAGTTGATACCACAGAAAGTGTGTGAAAGGTTTCTTTGATTTTCAGGAAGGTTCGATGACAATTTGACAAGGGCTGAGAGGACATGGAAGACAACCCTTTGATGCTGACTGTCAACAAAAGCCTCCTGCAACATACAAATAGCGTTTTATCCTCTCCCCCTTTTGTTCTCTCCTCGCTAAATGGTTGGGCAGTGCTGATCAGACCTTTGCACTGATGTGTAGTATACTGCTAGGAGACTGGACACATCTGTCTTAACGGTCTCACTGTGTCCAAGCAGCAATAAACAGCAGGATATGTTAACACCACCGCAGGATGCCACAATGAGTGATGATACAGTGGTTTGTTGGTGTTTGTAAACTAGACTTGATGGGTAAAGGTATAAAGATGAGTCAAAAACCAACAGCAACCAGTAGCACTATCTCCTGGCAGCACAAAGCAGCTTCTGCAGGCTGTGTTCTCAATTGCCACAGGTTGAATATGGCCTAATAAAAGAGAGACAGAGCGAACATTTCAGTCCTGCAGATAAGAGGGTATTGTTTCAGCAACTCATGAGCTTTTTGTTGGAAAAATGTGAGAATTTAGATTGGCTAAAAGAAACAAGAAATCTTTTTTTTTTTTTTTTTTTTTTTCTTTTCTCTCTCTCTCTTTTTTCTTTGTATTTGAGGCCCAATCTCAGTGCCCGTTTATGAAGACAAGCCAGAGCGACAAAATGAATCTTGAAGATTAATTAAAAATAGTTGATGGGGATTTAGACAGCGTGTATTTGTGCATGGGGAGTTAAGAGGCATGATACCCTTATGGTGTAGTTTGGCAGAGTGCCGAAGCAAAGTTGTTGTTTTTTTGGTTATTAATAGTACAAAGAAAACAAATATACGTGATTGCTTATTCTTTGAGTGGCTAATTAAAAATCTGAAATGGCCCTTACATCTTTGTGTTCTTCGTGTTCAGCAGTGTTGCTTCATGTCGAGCCAAACACTGCTCCTGTATCTGCACAGTGTAACTGGAATGTACCTTAATGCATTTATCCTTATGTACCAAACACTACACCATGTTAGACGTATGTTTATTAATGTACATCTCTTTAAGGACACAGACGAGATATTTCCACCTTACATGCGTGGTCGTGACAATGTTACAGCAGAAGCTACAGTTATCAAGGTGTGCTGCCTATAAGCCTACACTCCCCTTCAGAGCATTGCCTGTGTTCATATGATTAGGGTTACAGTGCCCAGGGGTCGTACTGGATAAACGATCGTCTGTTTTAAATTGAGCCACATTTTGTTGCTTGGTCCAAAGATGCTGTTACTCTTGTGCAATTGAATTTATTTCTCCACAGGTGTTCACATTTCTAAAAAACAACATTAATGAGAATACATTAATGTGAGAACACCGTGGTTCCATAGTAACTTGGCAACACTGCTCAGTTTAGCTAACACCGGCAGGGTGGAATCACAAACAGGAGAGACTAAATAAGTGAAGTTCATAAGAGAAGAGTTAAGTTATTTAACATAAGAGTTTAGCTATAATTAAAGTACTGTATATTTGAACATGTTGCAAGCAGTTTTCTCTGTCAGTGTAATTGTGTTCTTTTTGTTGCAATGTTTGAAATCACTTTGGTTCCTGGTTTGCGAGAATTGGATAAGACTGAATTGCATTGATTCCTCAAAGAAATAAATGTATTGCAGCTACAGCAGTACTATGATTCACTTGTTGAAATAAGACAAATCATTCAAGTGCACAACATTAAATAAGCATTAAGAAACCAAAATAAAATAGCAAAACGATATATATAAATATATGATGTGTTTCCTCATGTGAACATGTGCCTCTTTCTTTGTCACGGTGGCGTAATATTCCCCATGCAGTCACATTGTCATCTAGACGTTCTGATTGTGATTGAGTTCAGAATCGGTAATACTACCAGATCACATCACTTACTTTCCATGAGCTGAACAATTAAGAGCAGTGATGGAATTGGTGTGAGTATCAAGCCATACTTGAAAATATTCTGTCTCTTTAAGAATTCTCTCAACTCCCCAAATGCCCCTGTCGGATTGCAGTGTGATCACATTGGGCCGTGCGCAAATGGCTGAATTGGAATCTTATCTTCTTCCATCTTTCCCATTACGGGCAGATTGAAAGCCCTGCAGCGGTGCTCTGGCCCGGTCCCCAGTCAAGACCGCTTTTTAGACTGCAATTTGACAGCTTCTAAAAATGTCACATTTTGTTGTTAAGATGCACTGCCAAGCACTTGAGCTATACATGCTGTGGCATCAGCACCAGTTTGGTTGTGAAGCTTCGCTGACCTTCCCTTCACTCCTGGGCATCACCCCTGGCACTACCTGTCTCCTGGTGTCAGTATGACATTATGAACTTGAAGAGCCTGATGTGTAGCAGTAGGCACAAAGCCACTTATCCCGGCTTTCATCCCATACTCAATAGACAGTACTGCTAGCCGCGCTAAGTGCTTATGAAATTTGTAAAATGACAAAAATGGTATCTACTGCATTCACTCCAAATTTACTAATGCATGTAAACAGCGGATTTTATTTAGAGCAATGGTGGTTCAATGTTTTGGCTTTCAGTAGTGTCCCAAACCTCATACTGTTATTCTTTGTTTTGACTAACTGAATAAAAAAAATGGCATAATTAAATAGTGTAATTTAACACAGTGCCCAAGACTAAACACGTCTTGTATACAACACAAAATCGGCAACATAACCAGACCAAAAGAGGAGTGATGGAACTCAAGTGCAGTCAGTTTCTATCTTAAGCATGTCCTTATGATTACATTTGAATACAATTTCACCTATTGCCATATGCAGACTTACTAATACATGATCCTCCTTTCCAAAACAAAAAGGTGTTAGAGGCCAAATCATAAACATGTTGGTGTGTTTATGATCCCTTCATGCCACTATCACCATGCCAGCTTTAGACCAGTTAAAGGTGTTTGGACGGGTGTATATCCTCAAGAATTATGCTGAAGTAGCTTGTGGATCCTTCAATGCAGTTGTTACTGTTGTGGAGGCTGTTGAAATAACATTGTTTTGAGATAAAATAACAAAGACAAGGCAACAATAAGACGGTCAGATGTTTTTATATGTCTGCCTACCTTTGTTGTCTTGGGCAGTACAGAGGTCTATCTCTCTGCTCTAGACGTTTTTTTTTCAGTTGGGCATATGGGCCGAAGCTGCATCTCAGACACACTCAGGGGGGCAGCACTTCACTGATATAGGAAGTTTGGGGGGGCCCCTGCTGTCCACCATCTGGGCAAATGGCAGGTCTTAATGCCAGCATGGTAGCCACTGAAGAAAGAGGGCACGGGGGCATAGCAGGAAACTCCGAAGACAGACAGAGGGGGCATTTGCAGACACAGGTCATTCTTTCTCTGTAAAAGAGCCACCCAGGAACACCTGTGCTCCCACTCCCCTCTGCCCCACTTCAGACATTCTGTCAGAAAGCCCATGCTCAGCAGAACTACAGGCTCCAAACAAAAGACTTTGCAGGCTCGGCAGAGTGCGTGCAGGTGAATAACAATAACCACTTGTTCAGTTATTCATATATTCATATGTGTGTTCATATTTAGCCTTCACTGTGAGGGTGATGAACAGTGGCTGGCTGAGGCTGTGCCACACTGACGCTGGGAAGCGCTGGTTCAGTTTCTCTCCTCCAGTGTGGAAGTAGTTAGTGGGCAAGAAAGTGACAGGGCAACTGGTCAGGGTGCCCTTTGTGGGTCTAATGTTGGACTTGCTGGGTAGCCATGTTAAAAGAACAGCACTCCTAATGAGGAGATCATCAGAGATGTCTCAGCTGGGGCAATAGAGAGAGAGAGAAAGCTTTTTGGCAGGCCCCCTATGTTCGACTGATAGATAAGCCATTGAGGGCTCATGCAGCCTCTCAGATGGCGGGCGGCAGTTACCAAAAAGCTAATAGATACTTGCACAATATTTGCTTCCTTGCTCCTCCCCAGAGAGGTTCCGTACCCATCCCCTGTAAAGCATTACGTGAACATGTTCAACCCTGCGCTAAAATCTCTCCCCCACGGCAATGGTCTCGGTGCACCCAATCCTTTCATCCTTATATCTCTCAATCCAGGTAAGGCTTGGCTAGAGACCAGTGCTCTGTAGAAAAGGAGAGGCCTTTGGCTGTGCAATCGATTTCTGTAAAGCAGAATATACAGTATGAGTGACCGTGTCAAGTGAAAATGTAAATGGACCGAGCTCTGAAACGATCAGGCAGCCTCAGTGTGCATGGATCAGGGAGTATGTAAGCATGAGATAGCATTTACCCCTGGTTTTAACTAAAGCACTCAGACATTCGCCTCTCTGCAGCCCTGTAATTCCCTCCGAGTGTGCGCTGTGAAAGTGAAGCACTGTTATCAGCCTCTACCAAATGCATTAGACCTCATTTGACCGCTGAAACAGACCACCTTGTTGTAGATCATTCCCTCTACACAGAATGGAGGTGATGAAGAAGTTGTAAATTAGGATTGTATAGTTTCATGCCCCTTAATGATTATTGCACCCCTGGGCTGCACAATCACTCCCTCTCTGCAATTTTGAATTAAATAAGATATTTGCCTGTCAGTGAATGAAGAATGAATTGATGGTATTACCTGATGTCACCCATGGTAATAATGTATGGTGATGACACAGCAGACTTCAGACCATTTTGCACTTGGAACTGAATATGGTTAGTTTGATGGGACTGGTTCTAAGTACTGTTTAGCTATTTGGGGCAGTTCTTTTCTTATTTTGGTGTAAATATTTGCTGTGTGGGTGCGTGCGTGCATGCGTGCGCGCGTTGATGGCAGATGCACAAAGTAATATCTAAAATACTGGTGTTTTGTGTGTAAAAGATTAGGCAAGCCAGATCAGTTTTTATACTGGTTTGAACACCTGAGCTGGCATTTAGTCCAATATATTTTTGTTTGAGTGATACAGATTAATTACAAAGATTGTAAGGTTTCTTCACAACACAGCCATTGATCTAAGGAGATCAGTACCGTACATATGTGAAGAATTTGACATGCATAATATATAAAGGCTGGTATGGTTTACATCAAAGATTGTTTTCCTATATAGATGTATTTATTAACATAGCAAATGATTGCAAAGTCACATATAACATTAAAAATGTTCACTGCATTAAGCTGTATTCTATTGTTTTGCTTCGCATTAGACAGACTGGTATCAACAACTATTTTGTCAGTTTTGCAACACAATTTGATTGGAAAATGTATAATATTGTATGATCATATGAACATAATACAATTCCACTGGAAGTTGATAAATGGTAAGATTAATACTAATTATTGCCCAGCAGTAATTCGCTGCAGGAATCTCTTGCCTCTCAACACTACAGCATTACATAATCTGTCTCACTTTCTCTTTGCTTTGTCTTTCTCTTGGTTAAATCCACATTTAAACTCTTCTAAGCTTTGAGTTAAGGCAAGTTATTCAGGGCCCCAGCCATGAATTAGCTTTGACCGTAGATATTTTGACCATTAGATACCCTTGTTAACCTTGGCCTAGTCTATACCCACAACGTTCCACTTCCGGGATTGCTCCGGTGCCGCAGGAAATTCCGCCGGATGCATGTCTTTTTGGCCGATGTCCATTTCCTTCCTCTTTCTTTGTGTTGGAATTTTAAACTCCGCTCGATTTATGAGGACTATGGTTAACTGCTCCTCAGATCTCTGCAGGGTAAATCCAGACAGCTAGCTAGACCATCTGTCCAAACGTTTTTTCTTTCAATATTTGTCCAAACATTGTGGATTCAAACATCATTATGTAATGTGTTTTGGATACGGTCTATTTAAAGGTTACATTTTTCCATTATTTTATACAATTTCAGGAAGGTTGTGGCCCTGTGGAGACAAGATGACAATGGTTCAGTTTCTCCTCTCCCTATTCAAAACATGTCTTCAAAAGCAAATAAACTCCCTCAGCAGCTGTTTGGATTTGTTGAACTGTATTGACAATCTGTTAAAGTGCAGAAAAAGGACTTTTTTCCCTTTTGTAGAATTTGACAGTGATAAAACTGGATTGCAGCAATAATGGCTGTCATGGATCAACACCTAGAAACATTTTACTCTGCTGATGTGGACATGAATGGGATCCAAAGTCATGTCTCCCTCTGGCTGACTGCCAGGACCTTCACAGGAGCTTTAATAAATGGTTTGTACCAGCAGACGGTCCTTGGCCTGTGTGTGTGTGTGTGTGTGTATGCGTCACTGTGTGTGTGTTTATATGCCATAGGGATTTTAATAAGGACTAAATGCGCAAGAACCCTCCAGAGGGAGAAAGACCAATAACCTACAGTAGTGCATGGTGCTACTAAAAGGGTTGAAGGAACACTGAAGGGGAGGAAGCAAAGGTGTACTAGCTATTTATTCACGGCACCGGGGTGCACATGAATTATTCAATGTGACATTCATTCATAATTAAGTTTTTTTAATGGATAAATAAATAGACAAAAATGTTGTAGGGGAATTGGTTTTTACATGACACATATGGATGTGGCTTCAAGTCATATTTCATGACAATGCCTAAGTATGCATGTAATGTGGGGGAAACCATAGCCAGTGCAAGGCTATTGAATATATATAAGTCCAGAGTGAGTGCAATGAGAGGGGTGGGTTGGTGATGCTGCTCAGCAGGGAGAAGATAGAGAAATGAGTCCAGTAGGTAGGCTGCCTCAGGCATAGAGGTCGGTGGTTGGACAACTTCCACAAGTGTAGGCACCAGCCTGGGGGTAGCAGCTCTGAGACCTTGAATGGACGGATTGAGTGGATTTTTGTTAGGATCTACTGGTCTTAGAGAGAGGACATGAACCACAGTGGGTGTCTGGGTGTGGAGCATGAAGTCAGTATTCTTAATGCTGTTTTTAGTTTAAAATACTGTGTGGTGAGCAACAAGCCCTAATATGACATTTGATGTTTTCAGTGAATACATAATAATAAACAAAGTATACACATATCTTGTACATGCAGTGGAACCTGTGTGCATGGGTTCTTCTTTTGGATGATTTCTTTTTATCATCTCATGCCTGACAGCGTATGTTATTCTTCATTTTCATCACTGTCATCTTGAATCACAGAGCATAACTCTGAAGGTGTCACTGGTTGCCAGTTGTTTCATTGTTTTCCATTATATACAGGACAAAACAGTTCTCAGATATCACTTATTCATCTCTTGAGTTTATTCACTATGAGATAAGACAAGCTAACTTTGGTGTCACCAAAAATTAGTTTGATGTGCACTGCTTTTCAGTCCATTTCCAAAGAGAACCTGTCACAGCATGCTATGAATTGATTCTCTGTTAAAAGGGTTTGAATATAATTAAAGCTACTGTTTGCTACTCAGCAATCTAAGTAGATCTTGCCATCACACTGTGAGTTGCATCTCAAATTTGTCTCCCTGAACACTATTAACACTATTTAACTTGAGGGCATTCATTTAATTTGCTATAATTGCTTTGGAGCCCCTCTCTCTATGCTTAGCCAGTTGTCTGTAGGTTTAGGGGGGTGTCTGCCTGTCTGCATGCATATTGCTACATAGATTTTCTCGGCTATTGTGTCCAAACCTATAGCATCAAGTTCATGCTAACTATTCTGTTAATATTGATGGTATGGTTGGTGTTACAGTAAATTAAGCCATTAACATAATAATAAACCTCCTGCGTCTGCACTGGCATTGAAATTGTATTCAAATCATTCCCTGTAAGATTGCAGTGCTAGTTACTGTACATATCATATGGGTCTTCCAATCAAGAGAAAGAAATTTAGCAAACAATACCATTGCTGTAATGTAAATACCCGATAAATAATAACATCACAAAGATAGCAGAACGGCAGTTATGTTCCTATCAGGGAAAACAGTTAACATGTTGGAGATGTGAGGTTGGTGGGGGTGCTAGGCAGGTGTTGGGACTCCTTAGGGAGCTGGAGGTCACATTACCATACAAAAGCCACTCTGCTGGGTAACCTTTCCAGGCGCTGCTCCCTAGCCAGGGGGCCTGCGGTCACACACTGGCACTGCCACAAGTGCCTCACCACCAGCTCACACATACACACACAGGCACACGTGTACACAAATCTCTCATATTCAGCCCCAGAATACCCCCTACGTTCTCCATGACAGAAACATTGCTTGTATAGTGACATGAAAAATTTGCACTCAGGGAACATAAATCACAGGGGACAGCTCTAAAGCAAAACAAATACTATGATATGGTCCATTGCCATCATAATGCACACTAAAGGGAAAGGCATTCATGTGGAATTTAGATCCAAAGCCTAACATTTTATCTTCGCCAGCAGTCTTTCGCACAAATCAGCTCCTTTTTTCCTCCCTAAATCCCCAGAAAAGCAAGGCTGTTGTCATTTAAGCTCCACTCTATTTACAACTCTGATATGCCTTAGTAAGGAATGGGACAGTGTACTGGATATTTGTAGCACAAGGAAGACAAAAGATAGACATTGACTTTGCCTGGAATCATACGGAGGGTCTCCTGGTAGAGAGGAAGGGTAACTGGGGGGAGAAGGAAAGATTGAGAACGGAGCGGCGGGCAGCTGCAGAGTTAATGTCGATCAAAGGGTGGGAGTTGGGCTGAGAGTATGGGTGGTTGTATTGATGGACAGCAGCATCAACAGGGATTTAGGTGGCTGTAAGAAATGCAGGTTTAATGTTGGTGTCTGTTTAGTACTTTTTTTATTTCATTTTGGAGGAGGAAGAGTAGGGAATTTTCCATGGATGGTGGAGACTGATAGGCATGGAGAAGCCGGGCATCTTTTCCATCGAGGCTGATTTTGAGTGACAGGTCATAGTGATGGAAAAATATGTGTTGTGTTCCACATGTGTGTGAGAGTGTATGTGTCTATGTGTTACCCCACAGGTAACACATGCGCACCATGTAATTATACTAATTACACGGCAGGCTGTGGATCTGCATGATATGCTAGTAGACACTAGAAAAATATCTGGATTGTTGACAGCGTAGTGGCACAGGAGCTGTGACAGTCAACTACATTGTTTATGCTGCAATTACCAAGTCTGAATTCAATCAGTCAGGCCAATACACTTTTTTATTGCAATTATGCAAAAGACCTTACAGCTCACTGTGTGGTGAGACGTGATGTGCAGTAGCTTATATTGATTACTTTATTTGTAAAATTAAGTCTTTAAGAAGTCCCTGTCACTCAGCCCTCACTGCATCCTGTATCACATGCAAGCACAGCACCCACATGAAAATAATAACTCGTAATATAATTGATGTAATATGCCACACGCAACAATAAGGTATAACATCTAATCACGTTAAGTAGTCATTGCCAAGCTGTAATTAAACTGTTTGAGACAAGTGATTACCAACCCTCATAGAGAATGTGAATATATAATAGATGTGTTGTGAAAATACTAATACCCCATAGCTCTAATTGCAAGGCAATTTTTCTTTACTAATATGCATTGCTTTGTATCTGTGTTATCATCACATTGACCATAACATGCTGGGAAAGCACACAAATATGGGAAGATGAAGCCCTCCTTTCCTTTGTTATGCTTCACTACACATTGTAAAATGTTAGCAGCAGGGCCCTGCAGTCTGACTGGGCTAATGGTGTGCCATCCCATCAGGCCATGCGCCCAACCAGAACATGCAGAGAGATCAAGCCTGTTGGCAAATTAGCCAACACACATTAAGCTGTGGCATTATGCTAAAGCTGTCTAAATACTACTATATGCTTAGTGACCAGTGAATGATTGCTGAAGTCCACCCCTCCTTTCCTCCCTCAAGCCCATCGGGATGAGTGTCTGTCCTCTCAAACTGGAGTGATAGAATTAGCTGTCACATTCTGGTGCAGTGTGAGTTAAAATGAAGCAGGCTCAAGAGAGACATGGAAAGAGTAAGAGTGCAACTACAACCTGAAACAGGATGTTTCCTTTCCTACTGTAAATGCATTTGCCTTTTGTGATTAATGATGTCCTTTCAGTAAGCTGTTATTTAGTTGATAAAAATGAGAAATTCACTTTATAGCTGGCTGATTTTAAATATTAATATTTTATGGCGTGGCAGCTGGAACATTTAATGGCAATCAATAGATCACAGTAGGGGAAGGTATTTTTCACAGCGTGATCTGTGGTCTGACAGACATTTCCCTTTCACTCTCCTAATTAATTTCGTCAGACACCTACAGAGACTTGCCACGCCATCGGTCTGCTCGCTGACCAGAGCTCCTGTTCTTTTGTCTAAACTGCCCCGAGACACCCCACTGTACACCTGTAGGTTTTCATTTCCTTCCACCCTAATGAAGGTGTTTGTGCAGCTGATGGACATGCAACCTCCACTTCTTACCTCTCCTGTATGCCCCTCTCAATAGGGTTGCAGATGTCTTGACAAGGCTGGGTGTAGACCTATGAAAATGTTCAGTCCCTGAAATACTTCTCTCTGCCCTTTTTCTCTTGGAAGAGCTGGCAGAGTGGTTAGGTTAGGTTAGATGCATTTGTAGCAAAAGCTCTGCTGCTCATGCTTTTTTGAAAGCATGCAATGTTTTTAGATAGATAAATGTAGTGGAGCGCTAACTGGGTAAACTTTCCAACATAAAATATATGACTAGGTCATTTTCTTAGTATTAATTGCATATTATTACACATAATGTAGGGCATTCCCCTTATTAAGTGTGTTTTGTAATTAGGCAGTTTAAAGCTGCCTTTGTTGCATTTATAGTTATTGGGGCATCACAGTGGCCTAGTAGTCGACAACGCATAACACACGACCGCAATGTATGAATCCAAGCCTTTATTTCATGCCATCCTCATTGCTCCACATTTCCTGTCTGCTTTTACCCTTGAAAATAATCTTTATTTTTTAATATATATATATATAAAATAAAGACCAGAATTTTAATAAGGGAAGGAAATGAGACAACTATGAAGAATACATATTCTCTCAATGTTGCAAGTTGTTGCAAGCATTGGCATCACTGAGAAAAAGTGCCAAGTAACCCTCGTTAGGTGCTGATTCCCCATTAAAAAAAATAAAAAATAAATATATATATATATATATTGATCTAATTTGGGATTTGAAGCAGTCTTGTGTATTATTTTGGTACTTCTTTGACTGTTTTGACTGTAAATTGCAACTAGTAGTTTTACTCTGGGATCCAGTTAATTTAATCCATGTGTAGTTTGTTGGATTAAACAGCCTACAGGTACATATCCAGTTCAGTCAGAATAATAATTTAATTATACCATAAACACAAAGTTTACCATATTGATTGTTTCTTTTTTGTTGTGTTGACAGTGTATTAACATAATGGCGTATTTAATAGAGTTTAGGAATAAATGGATGTTTTACAATGTGTTTGGTGTTTTTCTTTGAATACAAGTAAGTGGGTTTTTTTGCAACATTTCCAGTGAGTGCAAATTAAGTTTTAAAACATTAAATAATCCATAACATGACAATGGATTAACATATTTTCCTAGAGTGAGTGGTTGGAAATGTTGTTCGGTTAACAGACATTTTCACAATTATCTTAGTTCTATACGCTACATTTACAGTTAAATGGGCTTTTGTAAAATACAGTGTGTACGTTAGGTTCAGGAAGAGGAGGTTCCAGTTGTGGTCTATGTTCTTGCCAATGGGGCACATCTAAGTGTGGGCAGCTAGAGTGATTGCTGAGACGGCTAGCAGAGCGGAGGAGGATCAGACATAGAGAGAGGGTTCTACTAGATTACACAAGGCTTGTCTGAGCTCAGGATTTCCTCGCCTTTTGTTGTAGAACCTGGCTTGTGGAATAGCAGATCAAAGCTTCACTCACAGCTTCTCACGTAGCATCATTTACACATCTGTGAAATCCACAATCATAGAGAAGACTATGAAACCTCTCCTGCATTCATTAATATAGAACTTTGACCAGAGACAAAGGTTAGATGGAGGACAGAAATGGTCCCGCTTTTTGAGCAGCATTCACAACCAAGTGTTTGAGTATTCACAACCGCTCATTAATTCTATTTCTACTTTGAGTATTGGTTATTTGCTTTCTTCTTTTCTCTCGGGCAAGCTCTCAATTCATTAGCCGACCCACTATGAATGTATTATTCAATGCTAGATTGGCATTGGTGAGAGCAGTGTGTTTACCATAGCTCATAAAATATGTATCTGTTGAATGGGTGTCCGTGTAAGCAGCTGCCTGAAATAGTCATGGTGAGGGAGGGAGAGGTTTCTGTGGCACAGCCAGTCACTCAAGGACAATCCCTTATAGCTGTTTTGGTTGTGTTGATTTTTGTGTTGATTGTTTCACATTAAAGCTGTGGTGTGCAGTGTAGATAACATATTTACCTCAAGGTATGTTGCTGTATCAGGGATACCCCCCCCCCAACACACACACGCACAGAAACACGCACACACACACACTTTTCACATTGCATGTTAAAAGATAAGGATTTCAACTTATTTTCTTCTTAATGTAAAACCTACCTAACCATTTAATTTATGGATGGAAAGGGAAACATGGAATACTTATGACACACAACAGGCACCAGCAGCCACCTGCGACAAAATGACCAGATTTAATAGTTAGGCTAGGACATCCATAAAGAGCTGTTTGTTAGATGTCATCTACAGTAATTAAAACAGAGCTGGAATGGCTGAAAGTATATTGAGTGGCCTAATGGTATCTATGGAGTAAGAGAAGGGGCCATTTTATTTTTTTGCTTAGATGAAGTGTTTCACCACAAAGATGAATGATTGCTTTCTCTGCGAACTCCTGGGCTCACGAGCTAATTTAATTGAGTTGAATTAAACCTAAGCCAGGTAGAAATTGAGACAGAGAGAAAATCTATGCCGTCGATCTATAAAAGCCTTTAGGGTTTCGATCTGGATTACGTAGATTATTTTTCTGTCTGGTCACAGTCACACTTCATTCCTATCCCTAGAGTCTGTACTTACATGTTGTTTAGGTGGAGCGTTGATGGTAGGTGCCCTCTCAGCTGGCATGTGATCGAACTTTGGACATAAAGCATCACCTCATTTTCATGTTCATAGGCATTTGCGTTACACACTTGTATAGTCATCTATTAAAACATAATTTCTGCTGGTTTATCATGAGGCTGAATTAGAACCTAACATTTAGGGGGCCACCTTACATTTAGAAAGAAGAACATGAAAAAGCTATCTCACACAAAAAAAGAGCTGGCACTGAAAATACACGTTGTTTTGTTCTGGCAGATTGGTGGAGACACTCCTGTGGAGCTGCTTCTCCCATACAGTGCATCTACTATAAATATAGCCTGCTGACGGTAAAGTAATTTCATTGACGTAGTTACCTAATATGGGACAGTAAATCATCACTTCCTGTATACGCTGAGAAAAAGCAGTGCCTGACCCCAAGGGCAGGAATGCAACAATCACAGGTGTCTCTTTGAGGCATATAATACAGTTTTAATGAGATAGGTACGGAATTGGTAAATGTGTTTGAGTTGAGTTTGATTAGCTGTGCCTCAATAAAGCTCAATACCTACCTGTAAAACCAGCCAGCTATATGTCAGTGGCTGTTGTTGTTAAAGTTGTTTGTTCCTGTCGAATGTGTTCCAAGTACCTCAGCAAATCACCCAATAGTTCTTGAGTGAAAAAAAAAAAAAAAAAAAAGGCCATGCTATAATTCAACGATCAGCAGATGATTGGGGGCATATGTTGCTGCCTGCCAACAGACATGAGGCTGAGCTGCCAAATCACCCTTAAAAGGAAGCCTGAGCACAGGGGCTTATCTCAAAGTGTTGGTCTTTCTCTGCTCCGGCACGTTTCGCCATATGTACACAGAGGCAGGGGCACGATCTCATACGTCTTTCTTTGTCTGTGTTTGTCTTGCTGTCTTTATTGTGCTCTGTGTGTGCTCTCTTTCTCTCTGGGTCTCCTCTCTGTCTCATCGCTGCTTCAGCCCTTTGCTCCTCGGTTACCCTACATTTCTATTGTGCTCCCATAACAGGGTTGTCATCTCCTAAGAAATCACCTCTTGTTCTTGGCAGTTTCAAGATGACACATTGACTCTTAAAATGCGATGATTAGCCAACATTGTTTGAGCTTTCCTTTGAGTAAAGCTGCTTAGGGGCAGCAGATAAAGCCACGGCGTATATTTATCTGCTACATTTCAATCCTTTGTATTGTGACAGCAGAGATGATACGACGAGAAGAGGGCAAGGTGATCCTATCCTGCTATATTCGTTTGTAGTTAAACCTGCGGTATTGTTCGTTGAATGGGATTGGAAAGCTGTACTGTGAACTGGACATAGGCACTACCTGCCCAACCTCTTCTTCACACAAAATAATGTTAAATTACACTATGTGCTAGGGTCACTCTTGATTTGGTGTTAAATCAGAGTGTGTACCCTATTACATAGTGAACGGTATACTACTGTGTTCAGTAGGGATGTCAAATGGTTTTGAATGGGTCTGGCTGAAAGTTGTGCTTGCATCAGCTTGAAGCTCCGTAGCTTGTTTGAAATTATATCAAACCCTTGAGACACCTCAGGCCCATTTCAGTCCTTAGAAAGTCAATGCAGATCTGAGCAGATTCTTTTTCAACATTGGCTGCTTTTGGTGTTGTTTCTTGCTTACATGTTTATTGAAAAAATCATATCTTCTGTGTCCTTACTAGCAGCATGGTGGGAAATTGGACCTATGGTATTCATTTTTTAGGTCTTTCTTACTCTGAATTTCCTTTTTAAATACCTTTTATTCCAAGACAACAGTGTAAAAAAAGACAGTTTGCAAAATGGTATCTCTACTTTAAATAAGGTTATTATAAAAAATAATATCAGCATTTGGCTAAGGGGCAACCGAATAAAATAGCTTACACTACTATAACGGTATTTTTTACCGACACTAGATTAAGATAAATTCTAAGGCATTTTGCGGTCTGTTAGTTTCTTACACAGTAACTTCAGCCGTAGGGACAACAGCGCTAATTAGTTAGCTTACATTGCAACATGTTTAACGTTACAGGTGTGTCAACTGCAGCGGCTGTGCAAGAAGGAAACGAGATGAATGAGGACATAAACGTCAACATGAATAATCCCAAAGAAGTCATTCACCGTGTCTCACTTCACCGTCAACAGAAATGTTCAGTTTAATGTGAATTAGAGATAGCCGATAGCCCGCTAGCTCAACGCTTCAGCTAATGTTGTGTCAATTCCTGCAGTGATTAAAACAGCAGCTGGGTAAAAATATACGGCTTCTACCACAGCCCGTAAGGGGGATAAGATTGCGTGCCCGGACCGGTGGCTTTTGCCAGAAATGTATTCACTGCAGGAGGGAGAGATACTGTGGTGTTGAGTGACAGACGGCGGGTTGCATTAAACAGCTACAGAGTTTACGTTGCTATGGATGCAGGATTCCAACCGTAGAGACGGAACGGACTATTTTCTTTAGCGGAAGCAATACAATCGTATTTAAATCAATAAACTCCTTTTTAAATCAATATTTTGTGTCAAATTATTGATTTATTTGGTAAGTAGCCATGTAATAAGCGGGGTCTTGAATCAGGCTGATTCAAGACCCGGGGTCCTGCATCACCCTGATAGGGTCTTATTCGCTATAACAACCACCTCGCTCTACATTATCCTTTACTTAGTATTGTGTGAGCAGTAATTCACCACTTCTAAGCAGAAGGCAGAAGATATTTTATAATATAAGATTTTTTTTTTTTAACAATGCTTTTATACATTTTTCATTGCAATTACAATTTTCAGATTCAGATTCGTTGGAAACAGGTGCAGCAAAATCATCTTAGGGTCAATTGGAATGTTTACAGACAAGATGAACATGCTTGATTGGTCACCTCCCTCCAGAATGTTTTAATTTTGTCACACTCCCAGACACATTGCATAGATGCCTCATTGCATTTTAAAACAAAGGTCAGGTATATTACTATTGTGTGTGTATTCAATTTCTAAGGAGTTGTGTATGTCTGCATCAGCCAATTATGTTAGAGTAGCTTTAAATTAGAGTTTGCTGTTTTTTTCTTAGATGAGTCACGAGTGTTGTGATGCAGGAAAAGGCTATGGCCGTGTTCTATAATCGAGTGAGGCCATTTGGAACTTTTGTCATTAGAAGAGATTGGATGACACGGCGTACAGACTAATTTGTTTCAAGTCATGAATGTTATGAATGTACTCTTCCACTCGTAGACAATTAACTGGCAGGAACAACTATTTTAAGTTATGTGTCTTTGAATGTCACTATACACATGTGTAACAATAACTATACCATGGGAAACATATTATACTTTGATGCATCCACTTATTACCATTAAGGTATAAACAAAAAAAGTCATTATCCCTGCACACCCTGTCCAACTAATGCAGCATCTGTCGCCAAGATGATACCTGGAGTAACACTGGAGGAATACTGTCTGGCTCTGCACATTTGGTTCAGAAATAGCAACCCTTAGTCATCCAAGCTCTACCCGTTTGTAAATACTAGATGCATAAGGGTCTGTCAGACTCAGCACTTTTTTTTTTTTTTTTGGCACCTCTTGTGTGTCCTGGTTACGCTGTCTCTTTTGATGATTCCTCAAAAAGGCAAGTGACCTATGTGTGATAGAAGTTGTGTATAAGTGTGGGAACGAGATGAATGAGGAGGGAGTGTGTTTGTGTTCGTAAAAAGTGCACTCCAAGCATTCATGGAAGGACTTTGTTATGCATGCTTTTGAGTGTTTAGTTCATTTCAAACATGCAGGTCTTTGCTTTGTGTTTGTTTCTAAATATTCTGTTTGATGTTTTAGGTTGTATTTGCATCAGATGGGAGCAGTGGGCTTTTTGTTCTTGTTTTAGGTGCACAAGAAAAAGTGCACACAAGTGGTCATTTAGGCTGGAAGCTTGATCTGTGTGTTACAATAGGAAGGTGGAGAACATCCTGATATACCTATTCACTGCCACAATGCAACTTTTAGAAAACCCCATATCTTTTGTTTGTATCTCCAGAATTGAAGGTGTGAAAGTAGTCACACGGGTAGCTGGAATTGAAAGGATTCATGAGAGCTGCTAATAAGCCACTTGGCTTTTAGCTTTTAGTCAAAGTACACTCTGACACAAGTAGATCAGAGTGCAATGAAAAGAGCACGCAATAATGAAGTGGGTATAGACTGAGGGGCATTTTATTTGAGGCTTTGCTCCCTGTCACGGTGTTTCATTGAGCAAGTGCTCAATATTGACTAAAGGGGCGGATATAGTCCAAAATGGTCTGCACCTACAGTTTCTTAGACATGTGGATGCAAACAAATGATTTCCTGTAGGGCTGCCACCTCTTAGTCGATTAGTCGACTAATCGGTCGTTTTGGTCTTAGTCGACTAAGATTTCTTTAGTTGATGACGCATTGTTTATGCTTATTCATGCTTAATTACTCATTTCCAAGAAACTTATGAGCACATTTCTGGTAAACACAAGATTTAAAGTGGTGCTTTTGCAGGATTAATTGTGGAGAAACTCAGTTTTACAGATGGTTCATTAACTACATTTATATTGTGCTTTTCTAGTCTTAATCACCTCTCAAAGAGCACAGCTCTGTCGATTACATCAACTAATTGATTAATCGACAAAATCATATAAGTGTTAGTCGACTAAGAATTTCTTTAGTCAAGGACAGCCCTAATTTCCTGCAAGTTAAGAAGTCAGTTGAAATACAGCGTGGTTAAAGATTGCTAAGTCATATTGCCTCTAAATCAGCTAATGCTAGTGCATCCAACTTAAGTAAAAAACAAGGGTGGATGAGAGAACATTCAACTTGTGCGTGGCAAGATAGAGAATGTTTATATTTTGTCTTTTCACCAGGGAAACATTCAGGACAGTCACATCACAAGTTGTGACAAATAACTGTTTATTGCGGCCTATCTGCTGAAAATAAAGGAATTGGAATCTAAATGATACCCAAAGTTACCACAGAGCTTTTATGGACGAGTATGAGTCAAGTCCAGGTAAATACATGCTAAAATACATTTCTACAATTTTGCGTTGGACAGAGTTTTTAGGTGTCTTTAGTTTGTATGCATATGCATACACTTGTGTATTTGTTTGTGTGTTTTCCTGTTTTATGTGTGTGCCTGCTCCCACAGGAGAAACAGGCTGTATGGGGTGTTATCTGCTTCTGCAGAGGGTGACAGCTAATCACCAACCCTGACAAACACTGGGGGAGAGGGGAGGGGAGGGGAGGGGAGAGAGAGGGGGAGATGACAAACGAGAGAGAGAGAGAGAGAGAGAGAGAGGAGATGGCGCTGGGCAGGGGGATTGGCATTTGAATTCCACGGAGTAACCACAGAGTGCTTCGGATCCTGTCATCACAACCTCTGTATGAGTTTGGACCGGAGCTGGACAACCGCGCAGCCTCCCACCTGGCCCACTGACAACTAATAAACCCCCATCAGTATAGGTACACACCGAGATAGGAGGCCGCTGAGAAAACATTGCGACAATTCTTGATGAGTTGAATAAATCGGTGTGTTTGCAGAGTCTGTCAACAGCAGCTTTGATCTCCTACCTGCTGCTCATAAATTCCCAGCCTCATGGAGAATATCTGCCGAAGGGTTCACTGGCTGTCTTTATTGCTAAGGGTGGCACCTTTCAAGTGGTACCTTGTCAGGTATAAAGACATCAGCACTTACAGTATTCGCTAGCCGTGCCATTAATCTTACCCAAAGTCTATGCTAAATGCATTTGTAGACAGTTTGCTTTGCAGATGGGCTGATGCATGCTGAGTTAGTGTGAGCTGCTGGTGTCGCCTGTTGACACAGAGATCAGAGGGCTGTGAGAGATGGAGAGATGCTGTCGTGAGATGGCGGCAGGCAGGCTGCACAGGGAGAGAGAGGAGGAGAGATGAGACAAGACGAAGCTCCACTCTGGTTTTCAGGATAGAAATTCATGTTGATGCATTCCCCCTTAGCTGTTGTCATTCGTAGGCACAGATACCTACTATATTAAACATAGTACAACAGGCAGAAAAAGTACCACGCCATAGACATTTACAAAGCAAATGTGATTGTCAGTATGGTATGTGCTCTATATAATCCTTGAATGTTTGGTTTTGACCTTTTAATTAGACGTTAATGGCAGCTCAGTTCGATTACCAATAGTAGGACTGAAATATCAATCCTTTCCTGGTGGTCCAGTGGCTTCTGGACTCCCTGCTGGAGCCACTGTGGGTGGCATTTTTTGGACCAACTGGCGTCTGTCTTTGTAGCTGTGATGGGTGTCATGCTGGGGGCCTCCATACGGGGAGATCCTCATCTGCTCACAGTGTCATACCTCTTACCACTTTACTCTCTCTATCCGACCCTGTCACCAAGGCAGAGAGTGAGAGATACAACCACGCAAGAGACAGAGAGTGGGTGGGATATCCTTTCAGATACAGGCATAGCTGAAATCCTTGCTAAATAAAATCAAAGATAGCTGTCAGATGCTTTTACCGAGCACACTGCTTGAAAGCGCACAAATGGCACTATCAGTGGAGAAGTTAAAGGTCCACAGCTACTCGAGAATTGAGGTTGTCATTCATGTCTTTAAGCATACAGTGTAAGTGCCAGCAGTCTGTTTAACAGGCATTGCTTACTATATAATACAGTAGATTAGCAATTATATATGGTATGATTAATGTGTTTTTTTTTCATGTTGATTTTTACCTCACTTAGGGAGTTGAACTAGAGAACATTGTGTTTATGTATCTTATCCACAGATGGCCTGTGGTGGTCAGGGTCTGGGTGACTGCATCTGTGTTTGAGTGTGTGCGCATCTACATCTGTGTACTTATGTTGTGTTGGGTGCTAATGACAGTTGGCATTTGGCCACTATCAGTGGACCGTTAATTAGTATTGAGAGGTTTGGGGGAGAAGCACAGATTCTTCTCTATCTCACCAACAGATGTGTGTTTGATCTGCTAGCCCATTTTACACACACACACACACACACACACACACACACACACACACACACACACACACACACACACACACACACACACACACTCCATCCATAGCAACTCTGACATATGGAAATGTCTATAAGCAAGTCCCTCTCAGCATACTGATATTGACAGCATTAGCTCTATCCTCAGAAAAAAAGTCTGCAATAAAACATGAGTCATAGTGAAGTCTGTTGCGAGTCTGCCAAGGAAATATCATAAATGGCATTAACAGACAATATAAAGAAAAGCAGAGATGCACTATTAGCACCATACAGTAGGAGTGTACTGATACACTAAGCTCATGGTTCAGTACCCATCAGTTTTTATAACGTAATATATAGTTTTCTTTCTAGATTTGTTGTAGGTTTTACAATCATATCCTTAGTCATGCAAACAAAGACAGTAGAAATATCTACACTTTAATGTCCAAAATGCATCAACAAATGCCCCTACTTGGTGGTACCAGTAATCTCTGAACACCTTACATCAGAGCAAAGCAAATAACAACTCAAGGAGGTAGAAGAAGAGATGTATTGAAAAATAATTTGTGTTTTTTTTTTTATTTTTTAAAGCCAACAACAAACAAACAAATCTCTACAAAGTCACCGACACTGGAGTAAAACATTATTATAGCTCTCACTAATGTCAGAGCCTTTGTCTATTCAGTTAATTGTAGCATAGTTGTCCTGATGGAATTGCTCTGTGACCTTTAGTATTTGTATTTCTTCAGCCCTTATATTTGCTAAGTGATGGTATTCTGGCTGATTAGCGCACCCTCGTCCGCCCAGACACACACGCATGCACACACACTCTTACAAAACACAATGTATTCACTCCCAGAACCCCACTCCCATTGTTCTGCTTTATAACACTGGGAAAGGAGCATCAGTCAAGTATATTAGCTCGATCCTATTACTGTCACCAGATTGCCTCTCTGAGCCATCTTAAAGAGCCCCCAGACAAAACTTCCTGTCATGTTAATCCAAGCTTTAATAAATAGAGGGATGTGTAACCATATTCAAATAGGGGCTTCCGTATTTATGCTGACAAAGAGAGAGGGGCTATCATGAAATGACAGATGAAAGTGTTTTGCATGAAAAGGAGGAGAAAAAAAAAGTTTTTATCGGTGCTCATTCTCTCCCATTCTGGGGAGAAATGTCAAATTATTGAAATGGCCTTTAAAAAAAAGCTTAAGCCTAATCTAAGTGAAACACTGCAGGTATTAGGGACGCTGGCCATTGTCAGTGAAATGAATGCTATTCAACTCGAGCTAGCAGCTCATTTTATCCCCCTTGTTCACCTATTGATATCAAAGTACATAATACACACCCTTGTCTCCTGAGAGATTTATGTTCATCGGACCCATGAACATTAAAGCATTCTGTCATTGAGTGCTTTTTAACTGATTCATGAATACAGAAAGTCTGTTATTACATTTTATTTTGTCAATGGTTATTCAAAAGCATTACTACTAGCTGTGTCATTAAGTTCATGTTCAGGCAGTTGCAAAGGTGCCGCAGTTACATTTGCATTCCTGAGTATTGTCATCACCAAAGAGTGCTGAAATCGACCTTCCTAATTCAAGGCCATCTCTTAGATTCACGCATGGGAAAAATAGCAAAGACACTACTGCTATCACAGAGAATGACATGCTCTCTTTCAGACTTAATTTCTAGATAGTTGTTCTTTGACTCTGAACAGCAATAATTCCAGCTAAAGCAGTATTTCAGAACCGCATGTCTGTGTATTTCACTATGCCGTGCAGAGACTTCCCATTCCGTTAATAAGCTGATTGAATCTGAACATGTTTGATCGTTCCTGCCGTTTTGTGACTGAAATGTTCCAGGTTTTGCTGAGGCTGCATGGTTTTCCCTGTTGCCTAGGTACATGCAGCATTGTAAGCAGGCATCTCCTCAGAATTACTGGGTATGATGGAGCTATCAATTTCAAAAACCATATCTCCAAAATAGTTTTTACATTGCCTGAATAAAACTGAATATCAGTATGTATTTAAGGCCCTATCTTAAAAAGCAAAAGCCCTGATTAGTATAGGCAGTACTACTAGTATTATTAATTAATGATAGTAAGTGTAAGTAATTGGTAATTACCATTAGTATTGATAATAGTACTAATATAATGTGAAATAATATGTAAGGGATAATGTAGAGCGAGGCGATCTTTATAGCGAATACAACCCCGACAGGGTGATTAGGACCCCGACGCGAAGCGAAGGGGTCTTTAAATCAGCCTGTGGAAAGCCATGTAATAAAGTACATTTAGTGAATCACTGTTATTCGCTGTTAGTAAGCCTATGAATGCTGAGTTAGCAATACGCTGAGCAAACAGGTAGCAACAATTAAACAAAAATATTGGATTATATCTAGAAACAGTTCATGATTGATTTTAATGGGTTTGCTTCTTTATGCCTCAAAATGATTGGGATATGTATCTTGCAGAGGGTTTAAACATTGGCAGCACCTTTATGTGTCAGTCAGCAGAAATGACCCTTGTGCTTTTACTACTTGAGCCATGGAAACAAGACTATAAGACGGACAGAAAAAGAGAGATTTCAATTATAATTAAGCTGTTAAATATTAACATGAAATAACGCAAACTAGATTATAAATGGCACATGGGACTTCTTAGAAATTAATGACCTTAGTGTATATTAAAAAGATCAGTGTGTCTAACAAAGAGTTAACCCCACATTGGCTATTCCAGTGTGATCCTTCCTCACACCTTCAACTCATTTGCCCAACAAACTCTCTCCCTCTCATCCTCGGCATCATGTTTTCACACAGTCTCCCCAAACATCTCATAGTATCCTCTGACCCTTTTCTGTCCTCCAGTCAATGCTGCTTACAGCAATATTTATATTAGCAAGGAGGAGGGAAGAAGGGGCGGATGATGTAATATGTGTTTCCTGTATGTATATGTATGTGTGTGTGTGTGTGTGTGTGTGTGTGTGTGTGTGTGTGTGTGTGTGTGTGTGTGTGTACTAAAAGAGAAATCTGATTGGCTTACCAGGAGGAAAGACATCATTTTAAATAAGTCCTCAATGTTAAACTGTTTGCTCTAGGGCTTAGGGATTGCTCACCTCTCCAAATACTATTTTAGCTTGAAAGCACAATATTTCCCAGCCTGAGCTTTCACATGGGAGAATGAGGGAGGGCCCTGGTGCAGCACTTTCATGGAGGTTGCTTGCAGGCATACTCCATTCTGACAGAATGGGGAGGCACTCGGCAAGAGTGTGGTGGAGAGGAAAGGGGCCCTATTAATAAAATGACTCCATAATGGGTAGTTCCCTGCAGCTTGGCAAAGGAAGACAGGCGGATTGATGGACGAGGCCAAGGCCTACTTCCTCAAGCATACTGAGCTCAACTGTGTGGACATGCCTTTGTGAGGCCAAACGCAAGGCCAGACCCCACAACATTCTAAAGTCCCATTCATATAGGAAGGAAGAACCTTATAAATGGTTTCCTGTTTTGTGTAAATGGGTCAAAGTGGCAGTTTTAAAATAGCAATACATCACATCTAAGCCTAGTTGCAAAGTTTTCTTGAGATGGCGGTTATGCTACATGAAAGCTCCAGGCTTTTTCATTTCAAATTATACAATTTGCTCTGTAACACAGATGAGAGGATGGAACCAGGCAGAATTTACACTAATTGTAATCTTACCTCAGTAAGAAAAACAGTAAGGTAAACAATACTCCCTGGGTGACGGTATTACATTTGTATAATGCATAATTGGCGTTCCTTAAGAGTACAGCGAACATTAAATAGTATATGCCAGAATTTTGGGTTGTTTACAATAAAAGGATGTATAAATATTCATTCTTTTAACCACTTTTTTGTTTTGAGGCTGGCTTGGGCAGGGCTAGAGATGTGCTAATGAAATATTGCTTTGCCACAACAGTGTTACGGTCTGCCCTAACAATATAGCAGCCTCCTGAAGGCATCACTCCATCATCCTTTCATTACATTTCTTTGTAACAGTACATTGATTAGAGTGGCCTCAGCATGACTGCCTTTTTAATTGTGTATTTGCTGATCTGAAAGCTGCACAGAGCACCGTGGTTGGATCTGTACTAACCATTTCAACAATGCTCTGAGGCATTCTTTGACACACAAAGTTCATTGTTAGAATATACATCAGTTTGTATCACCATAGCGACCTCCTTGGATGCTGAGCGGGGGACCTCATAAATATGTAATCCTGACAGATTTGAGGAATTGTCTTCCTCAAGTGTTCCTCTCCAGCCATTTTGTTAATGTCAACATGAAGGGAAGTTACTGGAATAAGTGTTGACATTCAGCCCATGGTGTATATCATTAATAATTACATACACAAGAATTTCTGTCAGATGACTGCTGAAAAACACTTGGATCCCGCTTTTCTGTCGTTCTCATTTTTCGGTAATTAGGTATAAAAAATAGATGACTTGTGGATGTGAACCCTCGAAGCTCATTCTCTCTGTGTTGTCATACAGGGCATCATTCATAGTGTAATCATATACAGTATACCGTATGACAGATTTTCAGTCATTCCTCACAATTGTGTTTTTCCAATAGTAATTAAAATGTTTCATTGCTAAGGCGTCCTTATGGCTCCCCTTTTTTCCTCTCTCTATATTACTCTATATGAAAAAGAAAAGTTACATTGTCTATGAAACAGTATGCAAAGAACCAAACCAGGTAAATAATCCAGTTTTGCTGGAAGAAACTATAAAACATATTTACTGTAAGAGAAAAAAAAATAAAAAATGGGGTAGACGAAACGTGTGTGTGTGTGTGTGTGTGTGTGTGTGTGTGTGTGTGTGTGTGAAGTTTGCATTTTTAGCACTTCTGCTGAGGGTTGCCACTCAAAAAGTATTCATTTGGGAAAGAGACAGGTTGTGTTCCAGAATCAACTTACCTGGCTTGGCCTCTGCTGAGCACCTGAAAAAATCACTCGTCCATCTAGGCTCGCGCTTAAGAACAGTGTCCCTTTTGCCCCCTTGTGTAATTGCAAGAGCTTATAGGGAGCTAAAATTTTGCCCTCTGCTCCTCGTTAAACTGCCACTTGTAAAAGCGTTCAAGCGTGAATTCAGCACATTGCAGTTCAACGTTCCCAGACAATGATATAGATTTCCTCTACAAAAGAACAATTGAAAGGGTTGTCACAAATTTGTCCATTGTCACTGGGTCGCTATCATTTCTCTGTTAATTGCCATCATTGTAATAGAATATTAGATGCTCTACACTGCAAAGGCAGTGTTGATGAAGGGGCAGAATTTTCTTCTTGACCGTGACCAATATCTCTCATAATGTTAATGATGATGATAATAATAATGTGATACTTCATCGATCTCTGTCGGGATTTTTTTTTACCCCTTTTACCCCTTAACAGTGATGCCGTGGTGCAGGTTCAGCTACAGACTACTGCCCTTAAGAAGGCAGGGATTCAGTCTCTTGCTCTGAGACACTTAAGGAAAACGGATGCTTGCCAACAAGGGGGCTTAAAGCTGGGTCCTCCAGTTAAATAGTGGTCTCTACTCAATATGTGATTTTACTTAGTAGGCCTGTATCGGGACAGAAGTGGTTCAAAGTGGTTCTGTATTCATTGTGACTCTTGAGGATTGGGTTGTGCCGCTAGAAAATCTTATTTATCAGATGCCACGGCAATATTAAGGTGTTATTTTATTGTTTAAAGTCAAAGAGCCCATTTAAAGCCCATTTAAATGTTTTTAATAAATCCATTTGATGTGGGATTCCACAAGTCATTTTGTGAATATATATATATAACAATTTTTGAAATGGTGAAGTCTCCTAGAAAGTCCTTCTACTCCACGTACTTTGGTGCATTTACATATTTGGCACCGGCTGCTGGCTAAATCCCAGAATATTTCTGTCTGTTATTGCCTTTATACAGTATATCATGTTGAAGTCACGTTTTGATGTGGGAAGTCTAATGACTCTATCGACTGGACAATGTAATAAACGTAATGTTAAATAGCATGAGCAATTCTGCGCCTTGATTTTTAGTTTAATAGTCCAACCTTGATGAGTGGGATTCTGTCTGTGCACTGTTAATGTTATAGGTATTCAATACAAAATCTTTAGATAAGCCAACATTATTATTATTATTTTTTATTTATTGTATGAGAGAGCGTCACAAGCTTTGAATAAGAGAAATAAAACCCTATTTTGTGATTGTTTCACAGCGATTACGTTCTAAAGCACAAATAAATAAACATCAAACGCTCAAAGGATGATTTTGTGGAGACAGGCGCTCTTAGGGCCCTGACACACCAACCAGACGGGCCGACCGTCGGCAGAAAAGCCAGTCGGACTGATCAGTCGGGTCCCGAGGTCCAAAATATGCCTCAGAACTGAGGCGACGCCGACTTGAGCGTGCGTGAAACGTAATACGTTTCAATAGCAGCAGGCAGCGCTGCTCTGTATTGTTTCCATTAACCGTCTGATTATTTCCCAGAAAATGAAAACCGGCAGCTGATTGGACGAACGCGTCACGTGGTTCTTTTTTCTCCGGAAATTCTCAGCCAGACTGTCATGGCGGCTTGTTCAGAATACGATCTCATATTTTACTAAAATAGTTCACCGAAATGTGTTTCTGAAAACATTTTAAGCGAGAAATAGGCCGTGCAGTTGCTGAATCTGTCTTCATTTCAGATTGACAAAGGTCTTTAAAGGTTTAAAAGATTTTCGTCAGATCTTGAGCGGCTCATCCGCTCCCCATTTCCGGGTGAGTCCCGACTGCCCTGTCTCCAACTGAACATGTTGGGTTGGCCCAAATGAAGGCCGACGGCTCCTCGGATGGCCGACGGCACAGAACACACCGAACAGACTCGAGTCACCGACCTCGCCAGACGGTCCGACGGATGATTATCGGGCTGGTGTGTCTTCTCTCTTAGTTTCATTCTCTTCCTCTGCATTTCATGCATTACAGGTGCAGCAGTGAACAAGGAAGTAGGCTACTCTATTAATTTATAACCATTTTTATGACAAGGGGATATCAATTTCTCTTAGTTTGATAACATTAAAAGTAAAGTTAGGCTTTGCTGTCGGCTTCCCGACTCATTTAAAAGAGAGATTTACACGAGCCAGTGCCCACACTGAACTGCCAGCTGCAGACGTGTGTCTTGGGCCAGAGAACCAATAATAAAACCTTATTTTCATACATTTGTTGTTGTTGTTTTGTTTTGTTTTTTCTTTCAAATTGTGCGGCGACCTGTGACGACCGTGTGCCCCCATTTCCAACCAATGACATCATTTGTCCAGCCCTGGCTGTTAGCGACCCTGGTCATGTGCAATTTACATTGACCTGGGTGTTGAAGCTGAGTGAACCCCCCTATCTTATTTTAGACCAAATAAAGGCTGATAACGGTCAACGCGGGTTAACCCTTTCAAACACAAAGTCAACCCTGGTTCAACCCTGGTTGAGCCCTCAGTGTGAAGGGGGTATGATAAATACTACAGCTTTTTTTTCTTTTTTTGAAGCGAGCAATGAGCGATTTGAGTAGAGTGAGGTGAAGTCTGAGTTGAGAGTGGAGCGATATTGAGCGGAGCAGTCTGAGCAGGAAGGAACGAACAGCTCCACGAGCGAGGAAGCGGAAATTCTCACTGCTCCACTCCACTCACATGCACTGCCACCTACTAATGAAACCAGGTGCTCTTCTCGAACCATGGTAAATTTTCTGACAGTTTAAGCTGCATGTCCTTCGTCTTCTACGTTGTTGGTTGATGTATTTTTGAGCGATTGAATAATAATTGGTGGTGGTTCCTTGGTGTTGGCAGTGTGAGCCCAGATCCCAGTAATCCTTGACACCAAAACTGACACCAAAATTCACAGTCCAATCAGATAACTACACACAGTGCAATTATTTCCACTTGGGTCAAAGTGAAGTTCACAGCAAGTGTAATGGATGTAGGTAAGAAAGAAATCTCTGTGCACCCAATGCAACCAGCGCTAAGCCCCACTGTGTGCCAGCACAAAAAAACAGAGCCCAGATCTTCAACAAAAGGATGGGCACAAACAGTCCCAGGTCATCTGTGGCTTAGGTCTCCTTTGGCATCAGATATGATCTATCTCAGTGTCACCCCCAAATTGCAGGAAAGCTCCTGTGCTAGCCTTCAGCCGTGTGCTGAATGTAAATGTGCATTTGACACCTTTCTAAATCGCTGTCATAACTCATTTCCAGAGCTCTTAAATCTCTCCCTGTCACCTGGCACCTCCACTGTTTTCCTGTCCAAAAACAGAGCACATTAGCCTTTATTGATGCCTTCGTCCTTTGATACATAATTCATCATTCAGCAACCTTTTTTTGAATTATCATGTATTTTTTCTGAGGTTGTTCAAACATATGGATTGATACAGACAAAGAGGTTGCACCTGGTTTGGAGTTAGGTCTCATGCTATATGAAAGGAACAGGAGAAGTCTTTTTGTTCACAGGGTTTAGACAAGAGTGATATAGAGCTTCACTGTCACGTTAGACCTAAGTTGACTGACCACAGGCACTTTTTTGCTTGAATCTATCAGCATTACCTGTTTCTGCTGTCATTTTCTGTAACTGTAAGGTTTAAAGATAAACACGGTGTCCGACCTATGCAACCTTTCTGCTGTGCTTATTTCATTTACCGTGTTGCTTTGCTTGCGTGTTGCGTCAATTATGGAAAAAAATCATAATCACCATTATTTTGTACAATATTGAAATCAAGATTATTAAACATGATTACTCACTAACTTTTGGAAAGATGTTGCAATTACTGAAGATAAAAAAACTAATCAACAGTGAAAACACCTTGAACTGTGAAATGTACCTTAATACTACAGTCTGAAGTAATAGTATTGTCTTACTTACTCAACTCAAACTCTTTCACTCATCTACAAACCCACTTCCACTGCATTCACTGCCTGCCAGTACTAAAAAGTTTTAATTGGTACTGCAACCACCATTTCTACAGCCAGTGTCACGTTTTACTTTTACTCTTACCATTATGTGAGGACAGCGCTCAGTTTTAATGTAATAATGTATTATGTTATAGTCTTTTTACTCCTCGTAGAAGAGAAAAGTAGATACAAAAATAAGAGCATTATTACATGTTTTTTTAAGGCTGTCAAACGATTACATTTTCTTAATCGCGATTAATCGTTGAATTTCTATAGTTAATCGCGACTAATCGCATGTTTTATCACGATTAAAATTCTATTATTTTGCATTTCAGAACTGTTTTTAAGTACATATTAACAATGGAAAGCAATTATTACCAGTGGATCTTGATTGGGAATCAAATGAATGCAAAGAAAGTGACTTTATGAACTTGATTTTAAGATGTGTATTTGTTTATTATATATTTAATCTAGTCACACATTTGAATTTAACAACAACTTTGAATGCACCACAAGGATGTAAATTACCAGTTTCAAGGGAACGCACCGTCTGTGTTTTTCCGACAACAGCAGCTGCAGTTTGTTACATCCCGGTGTCGGAATCCTCTACAGTGAAATACAGACACACTTTACACCGTTTAGCGTTAGCTGTCAGCATTGTAACCATGTTTAACGTTAGCTGCTGTCGAGTATAGTGTTAACTGGCGTCACGTGCAGCGATGTTTCTGTTTCATGTAACGTCTGTTTCAGAGCATCAGAGAGAAGTGCAGGCATATCAGTGGCACCAGAATGAGGCACCGAAATCTGCGTTGCTATTCCTGCAGCAGCAGGATTTGTTACGAGGAAGTACGGCAAAATAGTAGCCTGTTAGGCACGACGCAAAGCCGAGTGAAGTGAAAATAAATTAATAAATGGCGGCATGCGATTAATACGGAAACATTTTTTTTACGCATTATGCTTGACCCTTAATCGCATCGCGATTAACGCGTTAATGCTGACAGCCCTAGTTTTTTTTAATGGATATACAATCTTACCTAATACCTGAAAATTAAATTGCGATTTAAAGAATGAGATCAGTAATAAAGCACACTAGTATTGAATCACCAGCTTCTTTGTGAATAAAAGCGAAATTGCTAGTAAGCAAACAATTCACATACCTAATATACTCCTGCCAGCCCTTTTTTAAGGAGGAGGTTATTTGGTTCAGATGTGTTTGCTGCAGGTTTAGTTAAAGAGCCACCTGGCCTTCTAGCCCCTCGACTGTCTTCCAGCAGCCTTCTCTTTTTTAAGTGGTCATGGACTGTTCCAGTGCATATACCACACTGAAATAGACTTTTGCTCTTTTCTTCATTGTCACAAAAGGCCAGGCACTTCGCTGGAGTTCCCATTCCCCTTTTACATAGTGATAAGACAGCCATTATCCTTTGAACCTTTCTTTTCACCGAGCCAGGAGAAAAGGAACAGTGAAAGAGAAGGAGGAGGAGGAGGAGGACAGAGAAATATTTCTTCCCTGAGGTGAGCCTGGCCTCACCTCTGTGTGGCGGGCTTTTTTGTGAGCAGTGAAGAGGTCCTTAACCTTCTATCAGATGGAGGCACACAGTTGTGTTCTGCTTGAATAACTACATTGAAAAGCCCTGAAGCACAGGAGATGGTTCTATAGACTCTGCAAGTGGCAGAGAGAGAGAGAGAAAGAGAGAGAGAGAGAGAGAGAGAGGGGGGGGGGGGGCAATATTGTATGACCTGCTGAAGTGTGACTCTCACATGATGTGCACATTCTTTGTTAAAGTGCACATCAGTGCTTCACTGTGAATCTGTGTTCTCTGTTGTATGGGTCTTGCTTACAGTATAGGATGGTCCTCCTCTAATAATGTCACAACAGCACAGTTCACACATTTATATAATTCACTTCCTTTAATAGGCCTCACTTCACTTTACAAAGTAAGTCTTTTTGCTCTCAGTCAGTAAATGGCGTACAGTAGCAATACTATAAATATCCCAGTGCAGGTATTTCATATGTCATGTTGCATGAAAGGATCGTGGCGCTTGATGGCTGATGATACTGTGGACTGTTTTTTTTATAATTCAAGCTGAGTCAAGCAAGTCAGATTTCCTGCTCTTACTTGTTTGCCTTGATAGCAACAACAAATGATATGTATTATATTTGGCTACATAACAAAACAAAGTTATTGCATACTAGTACATATGTCATAATTGGCGTTATGTTGTGTACATCATTTTTTGGTATTATTTTACACCAAATCACAGAGTAGACTTCACAGAATTGTTACTAATCGATCTCCGTCGTAACATTTCTAGAAGGGGCATTGCTATTTTTTAAGAATATGCACTTCTACTGAGTCATTACTGATATTAGATGACAGAACTCAAATGCTATAAATTTCTGTCTCCTATGTAAATGATCACAGGCTGTCAGCCGCGCTTGTCAAATTAAATGTTTACCATAGTTTGTAAACATGCCATTCCATCTTCTGCTCTGCATTGGAGCTTTCATGCTGTCAGATGTGGAGAAACATTAGAAAGTGGTTCTGCTTTTAGGAGCAGAATTCTAGCAAAAAAGGAATTGAATTAAAGTCACCTGATATTTCATTCCTGGATGGATTACCTTACCTGGCTAGGTAAAGTACAAAATATAACAATGGAATTGCAGTACTGCTGAAAAAAAACAATCCAGAAGTTACTCTGTGTTAGAGGGTGTGCAGGTAATTAAATCACAACCTTCTGCACTACAAATTCCAGTTATCCCACTTCCTGTCACTTTAATGCGATTTTCATTAGATCGCCTGGCATGAGACAAAAGGTTAGGTTACGTGACTTTATAAATCTCTGTTTATAAAACTGTTGCTGCCGGTGCTATTGCTTGGCAGCTGTTTATTTGTACTCTACTTTTTTTCTGTTTTCCCATAATACAGTCATCAGATTGCACATCAGAGACACAGCAAACTTCATTCTTTTTGCTGTGTGTGTGTGTGTGTGTGTGTGTGTGTGTGTGTCCCTGATACAGAAACACACTTTAGGTAAATATGTTATCTACACTGCACACCACAGCTTCAATGCCTAACCCCAACCAATCGAGCTGCTTCGTAGGGCGGGACTTGCCTAGAAGTTACGTGGGATCCATAATAACGCGTCCTGCTGCAAAAAATTCTGCCGCAAACACAATGTAGGATTTTATAAGGCTCACCTCTATGCCTGCATCCACCTATAGGCTCCGATTCTGTGTACTAGGATGGGGGCTATGAAGATAATTAACATCAAAATTATAGTATAGTGTATTTTTCCATATTGTTTCTATCGCATTGTTGTAAAATGAACGGTCGGTGAGACTGCATTACGGCAATATTTACGTCTGTTTACGAAAACATGCTATAGTGTGAGATATATATATATATATATGTGTATATATATATATAGATAGATAGATAGATAGATAGATAGATAGATAGATAGATAGATCGATAGATCTATATATATATATATATATCTCGTTATCGGAATATGAAATGACCTACATTGGGATAGAAGATTTTGGCCATATTGGCCAGCCCTAATGTTTAACTCTGTGTCTACATAACAAAGGGTGAATCTAAGCATACTGTACCTCGTATATAGGTTACTTAAAATCCATGTAACTGTAGCTAGCTATATTTGGCTATTTGGTAATATTTTGGGGAGGTGCAAATAAAGTGCCTGGGAGCCACATGTGGCCTGTGAGCCGTGCACTGAGTAACCGGGCCCTACAAGCTGTGCCAACGGCTTGTGTGCCAAATGTGTGGCAAGAGGGTGGCATAAACAGTGTGCCAGCGCTAGTCTGCCTGGCTGCCAGGCACTTCTCTTTATCCAATCAGACAGTTCGGCTTGAGTGAGACCCCTATTATTGTCTCTTCCCATCTCCTCCCGAAGCTTTGTCATCCTCCCGTGAAAAACAGACGCATGCTTGTGCGCACATCTTTCCCCCTGCACAGCATCAAGCCTCCTCGGTACACCGTTACACTTACCTAGAGACCATAACCAGAGAGTGAATGGTGCAGAGTGTTCCCTCTTTGTTTCTGTCTGCTGTTGCTGTCTTCCTCTCTGTTTTTTTGTTTTGTTTTTATATTTCTCCCAAGACAAAATCACAGGCTAAATGAGCATCCCTCACGCAGTTTTTTAAGCATTTCTTCAGAGTTATAGAAAGCAGAGTATGTCTAGAGACCTTTTTTTCAGGGATGGGTGAAGAAGAAAAAAAGCTGTCTGTCTGTGTGTGGCTTTATTGGACATGATGAGGGATGATATTATAGTGGATGCTGCTGCCGCTGCGACTGTGAGATGAGGAAAGGATCCCATTTGTCTCACGCTCGCTTAGTGTAATGTGTCTATCTGTCACTCTCCCCAAGACCGGACATTGGTGTTCATCAAAATAAAGATATTGTCCACACAGTTCTCCATTTTTTCACTGTTTGTCATTCTGTTAATTTTCTCTCCTATTGCCACTTTTCACTCGCATCTTTGCCATATCTAATCCAGACAATGAGTGAAAACCACTGAGATTCCTATAATTCCTATATCATCAAAATTATGAGCTACAGACTGAAAGGGAAATGGTAACCTGACAATAATCCTGTGACCGCAGTGATTATGTAGGAGAGGGGTGCTTAGAAAGAAATAAGTATAAAGCAGCAACTTGCTGAAAAGATTAGACTAATGACAGTACTTTTCTTATGTCTTCCAGGTTGATGATGCCATGCTAATGTTTGATAAGACTACTAACAGACATAGAGGTAAGTGCACAGTGTTTCTCTTATTTTTTGCTCTGTCTTTCTGAAAGGTGAGAAAATACTCATTTTATGTCCTTTCCCCATGAGATAACACAGAACAGTTCCAATCTTACATGATATTAGGTGTACCATCTGCTCAACAATAGGAGCGTGTCAAAGTAATCAATAAGCTGGTACGGTGTTTAGAATGTTTGAGTGTGTGTGTGTGTGTGTGTGTGTGTCTGTGATGATGCTGGTGTGAGTGTTTTAGAGAGGTGCTTAAAGGGTGTAAAGATTGTGAGATGGTGGGTGCTGTGCAGTCAGATAACAGCATCAGATAAGGCCCAGGAGAAGCACTGACTTTATCGCTATCTCTCATCGGCCCCTTATCTAAGACGAGGGGACGTTTCTCTCTCATGCAGAGGACTTTCCAAAGACAGGTTTCCTCCCTGCACCACAATGCAGTGGTGTGTATTTAAGCCAGGCTTCACGCTTATAGGCCCGACTTAACCGCCGGTAAAGCACATATAGGGCTGTCACTTATCTGGAGCCCTGTGCGATGGCTGTTATTGGCTATGAATCCTCACATAGGTACATTAAAGGAACTTTTAGGAGACAGGCTGTCGCCGGCTTCGTATGTGTGTATGTATCATTGTGTGCCCAAGTAGTCGACAGGCACTGACAGGTATTTCCACAAGAGAAAAGAGCAGACACTTCTCTGTTTGTCACACCAGTCAGCTCGTTTGTAGGCTGAGCTGGCATTGCACCATCTCCGTGAACTGGCGCTGTTTTGCCATATAGATGTAAACATTCGTTTGCAGTGAGCGACTCATCCTCCTAACCTGTATAAATGTTTAAATGCAGTTGGCTCGGATCGAACGCTGTATTGTTTTTTTGTGCAAACTCTCACTTTTTTCAACTGTATCTGTATCTGTGAGTGTACTCTGCAAGTGTGTGTGTATACACTGTGCAGACAAACTCTTTGAGTCTGGTAAACAGTTTCTAAGTGTGGAACATGTGAACTGTGGTGGAAGTGATCTATGGCTTTGAGGGGATTTTGATCTGTAGTGACAGAACCCAGTGTGAGGTCTGCTTTGAGACGAGGCTTTTTTTCTCTCTCTTATTTCTCTCTCTCCTGTCTGCTGCACTGCCAGCCCTCTGTGAAAGGGGATGGGCGCCACGCTCGGGGAGTGAGTTCGGCGTTTGCCTTTGGGCAGCAAAATGCCCTTCAAATGAAGACAATGATGGAGAAACAGCCTCCTTGGCATTTTTTCTGATGACAGCGGCAGAGGCAGGTGCAGTGCTTTGCGCTGTTGCTGTTTCTTCTAACTAGCATTTAGATATTTTGTTCCAGTTGGAATTTGAAACAGTGTATATTTGCTGCTTTCATCTTGAAAAAACACAACAGCTTTTCCTGATGAATTGCATAGAATATTACAGAGCCATAAGAAAAGTTGAATAATAGATCAGAGCCATTGGTGCCATTGTGTAATATTAATGGCTCAGCTGCCCTGTGACCACAAAGGAAAGGACATTGAATATATTAGCAGTGAAACCAGTGCCTGGGCCCACTTTACCGCTGCCTACAGATCCAGTAATGGGCATCTGGCAGCCTGGCAGTCCAAATCAATTTCCCACCTGTGTTCATTTTTATCTTACAGATTGATTCATGAAAAAATAATTTGGGATTTGTCTGCTGCACTGCAACAGATAAAAATACCACATTCTTTATTTAACAATCCAAATGCTACACAATGCAATTCTTCTAAAAAACATGGTGCCTGTTCTATAATTGCAAGTCCCGGAAATAATAGTTCACTTAGTGCCTCTAATGCTTTTCAAAGCACTGCAGGAAAGAGCATATTTCCATTTTTCATTCCCCTTTTTTTTTTTTTTTTTCTTAATCTGGATTGTTGTAGTACCTTCAACACAGTGCTTTACATGAGTGGTGCCCAGCTTTATGCAGTTGTATTTCGACCAAAATTTGAAAACTTTTCTGACCCAAACCCTAAAGCACAACAACAGCTTAAACATTTTTTTTTTAAGGAAGTCCTTGAAGTCACTAAGCATGTTTTATATTTACTTGAGCTTGTGTGAGGCAAAAATAATACTATTTATTTCTACAAGAAAATTTAATTTGCTGTAGAGAACAACCTACATACTTACAGTATATTATGGAGGTGTGGTACAAAGTAAAATTATTCCTAAAAAAGAAAGCACTGGGTATCTGAGGTCAAATTTACAGCAGTTATGTTATCTCTTGTTAGGCCTGCTGTGGCGCACAGTGACTTCACATCACCTCATTTGAATGTTATCTCAGTGCCTTTTTATTTTTCCCATTAAGCTTTTTATTTTTTTTTTTCATAGAGGGTATATTGTGTATTACTATAATGCATTGTATTTAGTTTGGACGAGTTTATTGTGTATGAGATGCATGATGGACACTTGATTGTAAGTGTGTTTTCTTTGGGGCTGTGGTGAATTGGATAGAGGACAAACGTCACACTCCACTAGTAGCAGCATTGTCCTTCAGACGGTCCCTGTGAGGCTGGCGAAACGACAGCCAGAGGAGACATTCTCTACCCTTCTCGTTTCGCTCTGTACTTTTTTTTTTTTTTTTTTTTACTCTCTATCTCGCCCAGTCATTCAGTCTTATTCTTTCTTTCTTTTCATTTACACAGTCTTACTCTTTCTGTCCCCCAGACCATCTCCCTACCCTTCCTGTCTTTGCCATCTCTCCATTTCTTCCGTCTTTCTCTCCTGCTAGAGGACACTCGCTGTAAGCAAAGCTCCTCACAAAGGCACACGCTGCACACCATCTCCTTGGCATTTAAAGGAGTAGAATACGGCCAATTGTGTTGGAAATTGAACTCTCTAAAGCCTCCCTTCCCACTGCAGCAGTTCATTGTGGGTGAGTTCAGTGTCTTTGGTGAGCAGCTTGGGCTGTCCAGAGGTTGATGCCAGAGGGCGCCTATTGTTCCATGTCCTGCTGCAGTGTCCCCACCACACCGCCTCCCTTCAACCTTCCCTTCCTCTCCTGACACTCAGTTTGTGATAGAAAAGAGGAAATAGGGAATGTGTATATTTTTATTGTGCAGTTATTCTTTTAGTTTTTAGATGGTTTATTCAGCAGTGCAGGAGGTCCAAATTACAATGTGTGTGCATGCTCCAAAACACAGGCCATGTCCTGGGACAAGGCCATGAGCACAGTAGCCACCGACTCCACATACCAGTCGTCATTCCCACTACCCTCAACATGACTTCACATGCCCTCCCCTGGATGATAGGACGAGCAACACTGGTTGGAAATAAAAGCTTTTGAAATAGCCCTGAGTCCAAGTCATTCTGTCATTTTTTGCCTACTATTGTCCTGCAGGCTGACATTTGATTTATAACCAAAAATTTGATTTTACTGTCAAACCCAATTGGTAGTGCTAAGTAGAGGGTTGCTGAGGTGAAACAAATGGCATCTCTTAGAGGAGGGGATGGAGACTGTGATGAAATAGTGGCACAGTGACAACAATCGTTATCCGCCAAAGCATTGGGGTTTGATTTGTAAGTTAAAGGTATAGTAGATGATAGATGAATTCTTTATCTCGCTACTCACATGCCTTCTTTATTAATTGCTACTCTGCTACACCATAATTAGCCCTCCTTCTCCACCACATTACCACTCTCTTCATCAGCAGATCTCTGTAGCACAATTCCACACACATAATCCACAAAGGAGCTTTTCAAGGGGAAATATACCGTATAGATATATACTCCCTCTGATTTGATTATTCACAAGCAGCTTCTCGGCATCACGCGTATTCCACACAAATCCAAAAAAGATAAGTATATACAATGCAAATTAGTACATTGAAATCCCTAAGCTAAATTACCCTCTTACGATTATAAGTAGCTGATTAATTGGGTCAAAACTGCATGCAACGGTGATTGTTTGAATCATGCTCTGCAAAAAATCTGTACTGCTATAAATCAGTGTCATACCTGCAGTTTCCACCAAGTATTTAGTTTTCAACAAGTTTTTAGTTAATTAGTGTGAGTTAAAATATTGGAGGTGACATTTATATCTGTTTTGGGTAACACACATGTTCTCTTTCACCTTTTTTAATTACACTATTAAGAAAGATGATGAAATCCTAGTGTAACTTTCTTTCATATTGTTTTACAATAGTTTGTAACCAGAGAGCACCCATTAGTGTAGCTTTATAATGACTCTGTGACTGATCGTAAGCCAAATTCCTTCTTTATTTGAATGATGCAAGTAATAGTAATGTGCTACAGTGTTGGGGACCAAGATAAAGAAGCAGAGGCTGCATTGTTTTAGTCAGAGGGCTGCTTTGTACGAGAGAGCCAAATGAGTGAGGCCCATATTAGAAGCCATGTTCCTGGAGAAGAAGGATATTCTTGGTTTTTGTGCAAGGACGGAGCCAAGGCTATGTGAATTTGTGTATAGCCTTTTTTTCTATGCTCTTAAAAGGCTGGTTTTCTTCTTGGCAGACGAACAGAAGACTGCATTGTGTGTGTCTGTAATCTCTTTACCTGGATTGGCAGCAAAGCTAGCAAGTGCAGCTCCCAGTGTGGAATTGGCACTGAGGAGTCAATGTCACACGGAGCGAGCTGCCTTCCAAACAACCAGAAACTGGTTGTGTCTCTGTGAGACCATGTGTGTGGATGACAGCGTGCAGTTTTTCTTTTCAATTTGTGTGTCTTTGTTCATTTCATAGGTGCATTTTACAGCCCTGGCGTAAGCAATGTGAACAATATGCTCAAGCCTATGAATATGCCATACAGTTCAACTTTCTAACAATATATTACTTTGTGGTTTTGGCGTTTTGTGTTTGTCACAATAATCAAAACTAAGCTTCATAGAGCAAAAGTCTCTGTCCCAGGACACACAAGCTCATACAGTAACAAAGGCTAGACCGGTATAAGGTGTCATTAGACACCAACTATTTGACATAAATTTGCCTCTCCTGCCTTACTGGGTGAGAAAAAGAAAATAATTGGCCTCATTATCGTTCATCGCTTTGGCATATTGCATTCATTATTTTATACAAAGACTGCCAGTATGAGTCCTGTAACCTGGGAAGCAGAGCTGCGCCTCCACAGGTTAACTGTTGCTCCCTGAAAAGCCCCTGTGTTTGACGTCACCACAATGCCTCATCAGCCACCGGTGCTAGGGATTGAACATGGCCGACTGAGCAGAGGATGGCTGTCTGCAAAGTGATTGCTGGCTCATTGACTGAGTAGAAGAGGAGGGGGAAAAGGGACTGGAGAAAGGGAACAAGTACAGTTAGAAAAGAAATGGGAAGGAAAAGAAGAGAATAGAAAGGAGGGGGACTGAGTACAAGAGAAGCACGGAAAGTAGAATGAAGGCATGGTGAGAGAGAAAAAGAAGGAAATAAAGAAAAAGGAGTGCCTCAGTGGGAAGCCTCCCCCTGCTGGCTCCTCTGGCTGGAAGCTGCTGCCGATGGCTTCAAAAGAGCGCCAGGCAGTCTAGGCCTCTGCTTCTAGCAATTAGAGATCACTCCAGCGGATGCCTCCTGGCCAGCCTGCAAATCCCTCAAAAATACCCTCTGATTACTACTGTAGGACACAGGCTGTTTACCAAATGGATCTAGCACTGCTGAGAGTGAGGTTTGATAATGCCTTCTTTTGTTCAGGCAAGAGAGAGAGCACGGTCATTTGAGTTTTAAAGATGGCACGACTTCAGAGATGAATTTCCACCAGCAGTAGAAAAGTTAACCAATTCTTTAATTCCTCATCCAAATAGCTCTGTAAGCAAATGGCCGCTGCTGTTTTTACAAGAGAATAAAACCTGTTTGAACAGAACTTCCCCAGCACTTTTCCGAGGGCAAGGTCTTCTTTGATGATTAATTTCCCCCACTGCCAATCCCTTTTTAAACAACCGAATCCCCGTTGGTTCCACGGGAGCTGTAGTGTTTACAGCTCCTCCGTGCTCTGTGACTACTGTATGGCAGCACTGGAGCAGAGTAAAACAATCCACCGCTGTGCCTGACTTAACTGATTGACACAACATTTGCATCAAGTGGAATCAGATATTCCCGCACTTGCCCTTGCATTGCTTCAGCCTTCCAACATGAGCTGACATATTCCTTATTGTATTCGCTCACCTTGACAGAGCTGATATTAGCGATTAGTTTGAATGTCATTTAAATGGCAGAGCTAATCATACACGCTGGGTCTACCTCCACCTGAGGGCCCCTCACCTTGGCCTAATCACAGTGACAAAGGAAATGATATGTTTAGCCACTCTTAATAACTGCTCCAGCTCATCAGCTCCAAGACGAGCTGGCTTGGAGGCCAACCTGTGCCTCACTAAGGAGGCGTAGCATGAAGCAGGGAGCCTGGCCCTTCAGGGTGTTTGTTGTGATCCACGTCCTGGCATCACTGACCCAGCAGACTCTACCTAAAAATCAACCCCAGCATTACAGTCAGTAGCTGTATAAGTTCCTGCTCGTATTTTGCGATGACCCAACGAGACGTGCTTGACAGGTAGGTGATTAAACGGTAGAGAATCCTCCACTCCTTGTCACCTGTCTGTTTTCTCCTGCACCCCACTGTGCTCAAATGTGCTCCTCTATCTAAAGTCGTGTGTTTTTTAGGCTGTAGTATGCCTTATAGACCGAATGGGTTTGGTTTTGAATTAGAGTCTGCTGTGCCGGCCCTGCATGGCCACTGCAAGAGGAAGGAGGATGAAGGCAGGAGATTGTGGAAGAAAGCCTGGGGTTTTAATCTCTTCCCCGTGTTTATCTCACCACCAGGAGACAAACCCTGTGCCATTAAAAACATCAGCTACTCCCACTGGTTGGCTGCACGGCCGCACCTCTGAAGACGTTTGAAGGACAAAATGAAAGCGAAAAAATGTGCAGAAAGGCATATTTGTGTATGATAGGCATGGTCTGATTTGTGTGTGTGTGTGTATGCATTGGAAAGCCATATTGATTAGAATTTTCCTTGGATATGCAGTATAGAGTATGTGAATGGAAAAAGAATTTGTTATGCACACAGTGAGTCCACACTGCACATTTGCAGCATATATTCCCTCTTAAAAGCAGAGATGAACTTATTTGAACAAAAATAAGCAAACATCGTTGGCTTCAGCTGCTGCCATGAGGAATCAGTCTCTTCAGGAAATGAAAATACCCGCTTGGAATTGTCATCATATGGAGAGTTATCCCACCTTTAACCTTGTAATACCCCCACAGTGTCTCTATTTGTGACCTGCTGGATACTCTTAGAAAGTGAAACCATCAGGGAGGATCTACTGCTCACATCATCATTCTTAGAACACCTAATAGTGGATTTACCAAGGTTAAACCTCCGGTGAGATTGCAGCCACCGTGACCTGGAATATTGAGTTTACATCCACTCGCACACAAATATGCACACAGATACAAAAAGACATGCACACACATTGCTTGTGTGAGAAGCACATAGGCACACAGGTTTGTTTGAAAGTACGTTCAGCATTGACAAGCTCACTTGAAGTCAAGACATTTAAAAACGATATAGCAAGACGTTCATATAACTGCAGGAATATTGTTTTTGCATCCTATGTGCATGGGACTGTTAGAGAAACAGACAGGGGAAGCTTCCCCGTGCATTGTCCCCTGTATTTTTACAGCCTGATTGGTGCCTACCCAGGCGTCTTACAGCTGAGCGCAGCACATGAGGGAATTATCTAAGTGTCTGCTGTGCAGTGTTAGTAAAATATGTCGCTTCTTGTCTTTGTAGGATTTTTAAAACATGCTGATCGCATGGACATGTTTTTGATAGCCTTCACGCCCACAGATGCACTGCAGAAACATCTGTACTCCGCACAGTTGTCCCCCTTTGAAGAGTAAATTATTTTCTACTGATTTTATAGATATGTAAAAGTGTTTCTGATGCAATTTTTGTTGGATATTACTTATCAGATTTAAGAAATAAGAGAAATATTCTTCCTTTTGTTCAGGAGAAAAGTAAATGGGCTATTTTTATTCCACTGAAAATTCAATAACTGCAATAAAAGAGTTAGCTTACGGTTTATGGACACATTTACATCTAGATTTTTGACAGCTTTATAACATGAAATAATGTTTGTCAACTGTTCCTGGTGCTGATATACAGAAATCTGATATGTCATAATATATCTCAGTACTGTGTCATGATGGATAGTCTCTGATTTATATACTTTAGAGGCATTGGAGATTAATTCACATTCATAGATGGCATTTAAAACCAGTCACTGGTGTTTCACTTGATACAAAACACAATCATTTACCCTGCTCCTATTTATGAAAACAGTTGGGGCAACATTATGTGTTTGAATTTAAATATGATAGCATCCTACCTCTCGCACATTTTTTCAGGGAAACTGCTGACATAAGCTATTAAATTCCAATAAAAGAGGACAACACATCAACTATCAAGCCTCAGCTCAACTGCTTTGAAGTTAGGTTTTTTACTGTCTCTCTTGAGTGTAATGGTGGTCAGAAATACACCAACCCACACGGCTGTAAATTACAATCAGCTGCTGGGCCGCAGCAATCACTTCTCACAGGAAAATTGCAAACGGAATTAGATTACATCACTTCCAGTCCAGGCATCTAATCTTACATTAAAGGGAAAAAGAACAGTCTCGTTTCTTTCTTACATTTTTTTTGTTCTTATTTTTCGTGCTTTGAGGGTCAAACTGAGTGTCTTATGTCATTCTAAGTCTTCAGCCAACATGCCAGTCATCCCCCATTTCAAAGCAATTCTCCTGCCTCCACTCTATACTTCCATGCTGTTGTGCATTTGATGTTTATTTGACCAACTTTAACCATGTAGCCCCTACTGTACTTGCAGCTGATTGGCCTCCCACAGCCCTGTTGGTTTACCACTTAAGCAGTTGTGGGAGGCTCTTTTTGAAGTGGAAGGGCTTTTTATACAGAGGCAGCCAAAACAATCATAGCACTGCAGGGTACATCCTGGCACTGACTGGTATGTTGCCAGACAAGATAGACATTTTTTTGTGTATCTGTAAAAAGCAGCAACAAGAGAAATGTTGTCTTCCATCATCAACAATGAAGCATTGGTTATAACCAAGAACTCAGAAGGGGCACATGGTGTCTGTCCCTATATTACCAAGCAGCCTTCAGGCTGCTTCATGTATTTGTAAGAACTAGGAACTTGACATGTCTGAAACGGACACACAAACACACTTGAACCATTAAATGAAGATTTCTTCCGACAGACAATAAAGATGCATTTGAATACAGCTTGCTCCTTTACATCACAAGGGACAAGCAATGTTTTTATGCTCCCCCATCACACAGCTGCTGTGATGACCTGTGATGGTCAGTTCTGTGCGTGTGCGTGTGTGTGTGCGCCTCTACACTGTAATAAGGGTTGCCTAGCCAAGCGTATGGGTGGAAATGCCTGGCTCATTAGGTACCATGGCAGGATAATGTATGAACAGAGCTCGTGAAGAGAGAGTGAGCAAGAGAGAAAGAGGGAAGCAGCCATTGTTCTTTCTCTTCTCTCTCCTTGCTGTCTCTCCCCACTGCCGCCTCCTCCTCCTCTTCTTTCCCCACTGCCAGTTTCT
Source organism: Sander lucioperca (assembly GCF_008315115.2). Lineage (NCBI taxonomy): Eukaryota > Metazoa > Chordata > Actinopteri > Perciformes > Percidae > Sander > Sander lucioperca. The sequence continues at coordinate 10,173,908 of NC_050185.1, forward strand.
TCTTTGTGTGTGTGTGCGCCTGGGGATATTTAGGCTCCCTGGTCACATTATGCCCTGTTTTTCAATGCAGAGCTGCCACTCCATGGGTTTATACCATTTATTCATAAATTAATTTATTTATTGGTTTATTAAATTTAATTCATCGCGTCTTGCATGATGCTTGTTTTGCGCCTCTGTTGCTCGATTGACAGGTTGCCAGTCATGGTAAGATTCCATATCCCATCGGCGTCATGCAGCAGCACGTTGCTAATTGAGTTGAATGCGTAGCTCGTCTCTCCTCAGTGAATCCATCTGTCGCCGTCTTGTCATCAGTTTGTTCGCACTTGACAGGTTCCAAGTCGGTCTTTCTGTGTTTAACTGTGCGCTTCTGTGTAGGTGTGCTGTGTGTTTTTATTTATGCAAGGGTGTGTGTGTGTGTGTGTGTGTGTTACAATGCAATATAAATTGGGTGGCTGCCTCGGGGCCCAGTCCCTGTATGATGTGCCTTGCCCCACTGTAGATTCCCACGGAGAACAAGCCCTCAGCCAGCCACCCTGTTTATATGACATTGGCCACTACACACATATTTACACTCACCAGCCGCTACCTTGCTAGTACCAGGTTGGACCCACTTTTGCCTTCAGTACTGCCTTAAATAGTTGTGGCATAGATTTAACAAGGTCCTGGAAAGATTCCTCAAAGATTTTGGTCCATCTTGACATGATAGCATCATGCAGTTGCTGCAGATTTGTCGGCTGCACATCCATGTTGCGATTCTCCCGTTCCAACATGTCCCAAAGGTGCTCTACTGGATTGAGATGTGCTTGTGGAAGCTATTTGAGCACAGTGAACTCATTGTCGTTTTCAAGAAACCAGTTTGAGATGATTTGAGTGACATGGCGCGTTATCCTGCTAGAAAGTAGCCATTAGAAGATTGGTACACTGTTGCCATAAAAGTACATCAACGAGGTGTTTTAGCACACTGGATATTTGTTTCTTTTTTGGACCATTCTCTATAAACCCTAGAGATTGTAGTGTTTTGAACATCCCAGTCGATATATCGTTTCTGAAATACTCAAACCAGCCCGTCTGGCACCAACAACCATGCCACGTTTAAAGTCACTTAAATCACTTATCTTCCCCATTCTGATGCTTGGTTTGAATTGAGCAGACCGTCTTTACCATGGCTACATCCCTATATGCATTGAGTTGCTGCCACCTGAATGGCTGATTAGACATTTACATTAACATGCAGTTGAACAGGTGTAACCCATACACATATGAACAGGCAAACACAACATATCAGTGGATATGCACGCCATAATGCATAATGGTCTGCAATAAATCTAAATTTGTGTAAGTGTAGTGATTCAGGGATGACATTTGACATCATTAGGCTTTTTTTTTTTTTTGGCTTATGCAGCTTTTGCCAGCAAAAACCTCACAGCTGTGAGAGACCCTTGACATGGCAGCCAGTCAATAGTTCGATAGGTTACAAAGGAATGCATGTGGGATGATGACATGATTAATACGCGTTGTGCCTAGTTGCCTCTGCTTGGGTTTTTGCCTCCATGGAATTGGCAGTGTAATTGGAGAGAAAGGGTTGTTAGTTTGTACGTTCATTCATGTATGAGCCACATGGTCGTGTAAATGTGCACTTTTGGGCCTGATCTTTATTGGGCTTATGCTGAGAAAAACTGAACTTAAAAGACAGTGCATCTGTGTGATGCGTTCTCTCCATCAGTAGATGGATGGCGTCTACAGTGTGTTTTACCGCTGCACCTTCATCACTGTCTTTCATCACCGCTGCCAGCCCATCTCTGCTCCCCTCTCTGTTCTCTCAAAGTTGTGTCTGCGAGAAAGATAGAAAGAGAGACATAAAGAGAACGCAAGCGTGTGTGAGGAGGAGTGCGTTGATGGCACTTCACACAGCAGCGTGTGTCCTGGCTTTGATACAGTACGAGCATGCTGTAAGACTAGGGCGAATGAAGACGGTGCGCTGTTTGAAAGCGGAGGTTCACTGCGCTCCTCTGTCAGCAAGCTTTGGGAGGGGATTCTGTCTAGAAGAGAGCCTTGAATATTTTGTAGGCCCCGAGTGTTTCTCGATACCTCCAGAGGCAGCTTTTCTGTCTGCCTGTGTGTGAGCGATTGTGTCTCTCTGTGTTTGTGTACTTTGAGCATGTGGGAACAAACTCCTTACGCACTACAAATGAGCAGCTGCCTTATCAATCCCGCCTTTCACGCTTATGTGAACTTTATTAACAGACACTTGCATACACTCAGAGGGTTGCACATGTGCATGTGCACACACATACATCCACACGTGCCCAACCCTCTTTCCAAACTGCCACAGTTGAAGAGCAGTTGCATCAAAGGCAGCTGTCTCTCATCTGACTTTATCTTCGTCATCTTTTCCTTTCTAACTCTTTCTTGTCTGTCACTTCACACATTTTTTTTCTTTAGCTCATTCCCTTGTGCTTCGCTCTCTTTGTTTTTTACCCCATCTCTTTCTCACCTTTGCCTCTGTCTCCTCCAACTACCTGCCAGGGAGATTCTCCTCCAAAGAGAAGTGATGTTTTTTTGTATATTTTCATGTCCCATTTCTGGAGAGATCACTTTTTTTTTGAAATGCTGCATCAAAGGATCCATATCACAGGTTCTTCTCTGTCCACCAACCTGCAACCCCCACCCCCCCTCCACCCACACACACACCTCCACCCCCACCCAATCCATCAGACAGCAGCAGCCAGCCTCACCGACTCCTGCCTCATTTCTCATAAATTAGTCGTACCTCTCGCACACTTTCTCTTTTGTTTCTTGCTCTTACTCATTCCATTCTCACCATGCCCTCTCCCGCCTTCCATCTCTCTCTGGTCCTCACATTTCATTTTTCTTCCTACAAATGCCACACAGCAGTCCCTTAAGAAATGTCATTTCTGTCTTCTCCTTTTGTTCTGTAATTTCTCCATGTCCCTCCTTTTCTCTTGGGAATTCATTTATCGTTCGCTGTTCTCCTGTCCCCAGCTCTCTGATCTCTCTGTCTCAGTCTCCCTCTCTATGTCTGTCTCTCTGTCTTTGTCTCTGACACTCCCCCGCTCCATTTCTCTCCTTTTTTTCTCTCTGTCTCCTTCTCTCTCTTCCACACAGGTGCAATTCAGTGCATTGGCATGAATGTTAGGTGGTGTATTTTTGCCAAATCGTATTAATAAAAATGACATAAAAGAGGAGAAATTGGTATTTGTATTTGGGTGTCCTTTAAAGGAATCAAGCTCTAATAAGACACATTTTTCCTGTAAATATCTTTTTTTCATGTTCATGAAAAATTAAGCATTGTTGAGGTAGAATCTACGTATCAAATTTACAATATTTCTTTATTCTATCATGAAGATTTGTTTTATTGAAAGCAAGAATGGTCCAACATCTCCAATTTGGACAAAGTAGTTGACCAACAAAAAAAAAACAACATCAGTAAGAGTGCCATTGTTCGGGCCCATTCACACCACTCATAATTTCATGGAATTACTAACGCCTGGAAACTTGTTCTATATTGTGTGTTAATATTTAACCTTGGAGGCTAATTAATACCAGCCCAATCAGTATTTAAGGTCCATTTTATGCCATGGAGTTGAGATACCATTGGTCAAGATTGCAAATTAGCAATTCCACTCACTTTGCATAGCCAGCAAGCACAGAAAAAAAAGTCATTTTAACCCAGAACAATTGTCAGTCATCTTCCCCCTCTGGTATTCGTGAGATAATTCTTGTCACAGAGAGACGCTCAGATCGAGCTTGAATGCTTTAGAGGAAATTGGTAAGATGTATCACAGAAATTCACTGCTTTAAATTTGATTCTGATTCTTCTGTGCAGGTTAAACCATCACATGCTGCACACATGCTCCCAAGTGGTCAGAGAACCAATTTGTTAGGCCTCTGACAACAGACGAGCAGGCTATATGAGAACGCACAGGTCTTACCGCCGATGTTAAAACCCATTTGTCAGATTTGTGTGGACCAAATTTATTTATGTTCAGTTGACCAGTTTTTTGTTGTTGTTGTTTTTGTTTTTAATCTCGTGACCATCAGTGCTCAGGTTAAAAATCCAATTTAATCAATCTGGTATCTAATGTGGATCCAAAATGTAATGCCTGTGGTCAATTGAAACTGGCCTCATTCATTGATGATGGTCTCTCTTTGAATCTTTGACATGGCTCTCCAGAACACTTTATGCAGCACCATAATATAATGCCTTCTCTCTCTGTTGCTGAGCGTGTTTTTGTCGAGCCAGAAGTGACTCTTCCCCCGTGGATCTCAGTGAAAAGATTCCACTTGAGAACAGTTCTCTGGCGTGCAGGCATGCAGGCACTTGTGTTCCATCAAAATGCTAATAATATCATCTGCAATATCCAGGGCAATATTATTGTAGTGCTAATTGGTGAAAGAATTTGTTGATGGGAGCACCTGCCCACCCCACTACTCAATTATTTTTAATTACAATGGCTGTACTAAAAGAGAACAAATTGTGTAATGATCAATGTTTCTTCAGTGAGGTGACAGTTTAGCTCGCATTTGCTTTAACACGGCCATGTGTGGCTCATTTAGATGGCAGGGAGATGCTTGTGTTTGAGTCGAGCAGCTCTAAGTGAATGTGGGCCCTCAGGAGAGGATCTTCTCTCCCCTTGGTTTTATGCAGCATGATTTATTCATCGCCCCTCATGTCTGTAGAAGGGGTCTTTGGGTGGTTCACACGTGCTGATATGTGCCGTGTTGCCCCACACCTCCTCGTGGCTTCACACTTGAGAGGGTTGCCTCATCATACATATGTGAGAAGAGAGGGAGCTATAGTGAAAAAACAATGCAAATGAGAGGTATGAATAAAGTCGCACGAAAAAATGAATTGCAGAAGATTCATTGAACCAAGTGGGAGGGAAAATCCCTTATTTCTAAACAATCCCTCTCTTCCAAATTGTCAGATTAACTTTTTCTGCAGCAGTGGCTAGTGAGAGGGGGTAATTAATGCTTCTTTTTGGGAGTGCTTTCCTAGTATGTGTCAGTTTTTCTGGCTGCCTTCAAAGTGATAATGCTCTCCGGCTGTTGCCCCCAGGGGACTGCTCCATCTTATTAACTTGTCTTGGGAGACAGGGCTGCCATGCAGTCTGCTTTACTGCCTGCAGGGATGGAAAGGGACCGCTAAGTTTTTCACTGTTTTTGTCTGCCCCAAACATTCACCCCTTACTGTATGTCTTTGTAATCACATGTAGATGGGTGTGTCTGTGTGAACTCGGATACCAAATAACACAGGAGGGAATAAACAGTCAAGAGACGATGATTAAATATATTCACTTAGTCTTTGTGGTGGACTGTATCTGCAGTCAGAGGCTGCGTTTGACTACACAAAGTTGTCAATGTGGGGTTAAAGGGGCTAGATCTAGGCAAGGCAGGTTGATGCACCAATCTAACGCAGGGTATCTGCCAATACCGAGTACAGATCATATACCGGCACTCTCTTTCTCCCACGTTTATATAGTATTCCTTACAATGGAATCATTTTTATGTACAGTACGATGAGGCCAGCGATTGCTGTGGTAGTAAAAACTGAGTTGGCAGCCTGCCGTGACAAAATAAATGTAACTGATAGTGGAAACCCTAAATTGTATGATGATATTGACAAAGAAACTGTATTTAATGTAAATCAGTCACGTTGTGGCCAATAACCGATGTGCTTAAATGTCAGTATCAGCGTAGATACCGATCCCTAGTTGTGAGCACAGTATAACAATCATCAGACCCAACATAACAGAACATAGACTTATCCATAGCTGTCTTCACCCAGAATGGCTGTCATTGAGATTTTATTTTTTATTCAAGTGGACACATGCAGCAGGTAGGCCTGCAGACAAACTAATAAGAGCTAGGGCTGTGCAATATATTGATATTATATTGACATTGATATATGAGGCTAGATATCGTCTTAAATTTTGGATATCGTTAAATCATGAAATGACACAAGTGTTGTCTTTTCCTGGTTTTAAAGGCTGCATTACAGTATAGTGATGCAATTTTCTAAACTTACCAGACTTACTAGCTGTTATATGATTTGCATGTACCCACTTGGCCATTGTATCCACATTATTGGTGATTATTTATCAAAACTCTCATTGTGTTAATATGTTGTGAAAGCACCAATAGTCGCCGCAATATCGAAATTGATGTATTTGGTCAAAAATATCTTAAGATTTGATTTTTTCCATTTTGCCCAGCTCTAATAAGATCCAGGAAGAAAATGTAAGGGTGGGAGAACATGCACAGGCATGGATTCTTGTTTCTAAACAAACAATGCAAACCAAGAATTTTGACAGTAGGACTTAAGGCACCTATATGAATTCATTGCTGCAGTCAGCCCAGAGCTCTAGTAGTTGCCTCTGGAACTTCTCTGACTTGCTAGCTCTCGATCACTCCCTTTCTGCACTGAGAGGATGCTTTTATGCTGAACATTTGCTTTCTGTAAGCTGTTGTCATGGCCATGGGGGTTGAATGTATAGAATAGGATTGGCACTGACACACAACATGACATGTGGAAGGAGAAATACCCAATACACCTAAACAAAAGCATGTTACAGACCTCCAAAACTGAGATGTGCGAGGACACAAACCCGATAGATGTCTTTGTGTGCTTGTATGCACACACTGAGGAGCCTATATAGCCCCAAATTCCAAATTGGCTATTTACTTTCCTTTATGTCCACCAGACCCTATTAGTTTTAGTATGTGGCATTTTCTTCATTGTGTTTTATATGGGCATCTTTCATAGTGCCACTTCTAATAAAACACAAAATCATGTGGTACTGAGGTTAAAGTAGAATTCTCATAGCAGGAGGAAGACAAATGACAGGTGTCTGCAGCGCAGCCTGTTAATCCTCACACATTATGTCTGCCTGAAATGACACACTATATGGAAAGAGAACTGTCGCAGAATTTGAATTTAAAGTAGCGGAATGTAAAAGCGAACCTCCTCACTGCTGTTTACTTAATGTTAAGCTGAGTTTGTATTTGCTGAGAAAATCAATCTTAAAAAGATTTACCAAAAGTAGACAAATTAGCCAGCATAAATTAGCCAGAGCATATTCATTTGCCTCTCTCTCAGTGGAATACAGCGTACACTGCAGTGTCTTTATCGTTTAACTGCACTATTATAAATGTAATCATGTATTTTATCTTGAAGTGTCTGATGGTGATAAACACTGGCTCTTCACTTTTTTATAGTCTGTGCCAATATGCAAGTACACACCCAAGTATTAAAAACTGATGGTGTGTCTTAGTGAATTTGAACAGAGATATTCCATTTATTTTAGTTAGCTCAGTTTGAGCCTCTCTGAGCTCATTTTTCAAACCACTTCTTATCCTGCTTGTGTTCAGCTTCTGTGTTATTGTCCTGTCTTTCATGCACCGATAGATGGATTATTATACATCCCTATTTGTAATTGGAGGGCAGGTTAGACAAGAGGATAATTAAAATAGTGTGTGTTGCTACTCCATCTATTTTCTGTTACTTTCCTGACGTGTGTGGCTTGCTGTGTTTCTGTGCCCTCCTTTGTCCTCCAAGTTAATGTTGTTGATGTGGCACTTACTGAGGACACACAGACTCGCTGACAAACACACACACACACACACACACACACACACACACACACACACACACACACATACGCAGTTATGGAAAAACGTTTTTATGCCAGAATGGATACAGCAATGTTATACACTTATTATACGGTAAATTATAATGTTATCCAGGTTTAGGTTTATTTTGGGATGGTTAACATGACTTGAGTAAAGGAGCAAAGCAGTGCTGATTTGTCAATTGACATAAAATGTATACTTATTTTGATAATTGATTGTTTTTTTTGTTTTTTGGGCAAAAATGCCAAACATTTGCTCGTTCAAGCCATATAGATGGGTTCTGCTGACTTTCTCTGTTTTTTTATCAATGTAGATTGAACAGTTTTGGGTTTTGTACAGCTGTCCGGATAAAACAACCCATTTCACAACGTCACATATGGCTTAGGGAACTTGTAAAGGGCATTTTACACGTCTTGAATAAATCTATTAATCAAAAACATAAACATCATTGGATGCCCAAAGGATACAGACTTAATTTTTGTGGGTCTGGTTATACATTTTGAGTCTTAGACTAAATGTATAACCCATCTAATGAAAGCTAGAGATCATGGTAGCAGTAGAGATAATGTTAGAGCTCAGACAAAGGACAATATTGCATGGGCTGACAGGTTGGGTTCCCAGCTGGCACATGCTGACCATACTAGGATAGTAGTATTGCCTCCAGCAACAGGAAAATTGGAATGACTGTGGCAAAGTCATGGATACAACCACCAAGGTGTGAGCAGGGAGCCATATGTTTGTTTTAGTGAGTCTGGAGGCCAGTCCTCATTATAGTGGCTGGTAAAATATTACAGTTCAGCTGACACTGTCTAAGTGAATTGTCCAGAGGAGTTTTGACAGCTAGTGGAAGGCAGGGCTAGATTATGATGGATGATGACAACAGTGGTGGTGCAGAAGAAGCATTGATGTGTTTTTTTGCTCATGCAAGAACTAATATGTACACCTAATGTGGTATGGTTTTGTTGATGATTTGGAGATGCCTGATGGGTATGTTAAATTGTTGTTCCTACCCACAGAATTCATTCAGAACCCTGTAACCACCCTCACAGCCCCAACAGGACTTATCTCTGTGGGATTTTTTTCACAAGTGAAAAGAAAAATATATTAATTATTGTTGTTTACCATTCCATCTGGCTTTGCGATGCTATTCTTGTGTTATTCACAGCTTGTTGTTTTACAAGAGTTATCCAAACCCAAACAATTAGAATTGCATTGCTTTCCCGTTTATATCCATACATTTTAATGTCATTAACATTGATGAATAGTTCCGCTGGCAAGTGAAAAATAAATCTGTTTATTGGGGAAAAGTTGATTGCAGTCCTTTAAAGCTTCAGTCTCTCTCTCTCTCTTCTCTCCTCCCCCCCCCCCCACCCCCCCCCCATATAAAAAGGCAATGTAGTAGTATCAAAGGAACATATCAAAGCAGCAGAAAATGTTTTTCTTGGTGAAAATTGAACAGCTGCACAGGACTGCTGACCACCACATGCTGTCGTTACTTTTCAGGGGTCAGACAGCTTGTACTGTGTTCACATTACTGACAAAAGGGCAAAATATTGTTCACAGCACTGAAGCACCATACTCTATGAAAAAAAAGCAAAGTGATATTAATCAATCTGATCATCAAAGCTGGTGGGCTTTAAAGTTGGTGTGTATGTGGCCGGGTTAGCTCAGTTGGTAGAGTGGGCGCACATATATAGAGGTTTACTCCTCGACGCAGCGGCCGCGGGTTTGACTATGACCTGCGGCCCTTTGCTGCATGTCATTCCCCCTCTCTCTCCCCTTTCATGTCTTCATCTGTCCTGTGGAAATAAAGGCCTAAAATGCCCCAAAAAAATAATCTTAAAAAAAAAAAAAAGGTTGGTGTGTATATGTGAGTGTATGCACAGAAAGAGACTAAGCCTTTTATCAAAAACCTACTATTTTAAGGTGAGTGTGAGTAATGGACACCAGCACTAGAATTGTAAAGGACTGAATCTGAATCCTCTCCACTTATTACCACTCACGGTTTACTTGTGATATTCTGTAGGCATAATATCTGTATTAGTGAAAAGATAGAAGGACCTCTTACAGCAAAACCCTTTTGCATTTTTCCTTTCTGTTTACCTCTCTGTGTCTCTCCGTTTCATCTCTGTGCACAATAAGGCAGGATCACAATAGTAGATGAACATGAATTAAACATTTAGACCCAAATGACGTAGAATTTTCTTTCTGCTGCCCTTCGTTGGAGCAGATGGGACAAGGAGAGCACTTCATCCCCAGGTTCACTGGTCCTTTGGCTTCTTCTGGCGTGGCCAATCCATCTCCCTGTAGTCACTCTAGCTTCTGGTTTCTTGCCCATTCTCCTTCCCTCTTGTCCTTCCTCCAAAAACTGACTCATATACTCATTTTCTCTCTCTCTCTCTCTCTCTCTCTCTCTCTCTCTCTCTCTCTCTCTCGCTCTCTCGCTCTCGCTCTCATCCACTCTCCTCTTCCCAATTTGGCCACCAGGGAGGTGTGTGGCCCTGAAGCAAGCATTATTGATAGAGCATCTGTTTAGACATGGTGCAGGATATGTGGCATGTGGGAGAGCAGCTGGGGGTTTGAGCAGGGGAGACATTATGTCATATTACATATCTTGATATGTCTCGTTCACTTGTATGCATGCCCATTTCACAGGCACACACTCCCACAGACACTGAGAAAACACAAACACATGTCACCACCATCCCTACCAAGATTATTGTAGTTTCCATCTTGCTTGAAAATGTGGAAACCCAGGCTGGTTCTTTACAAGGGTGGTTTAAATAATGTATGCACTGTGTGCAAGATGTTGTCTAATGTCACTACTATGCAGCAGCAGTTACAAAAATCCGTTTTAGAGGCCATTTCAGACCTGGGAGCCAGAGGCGAATATTCTGGCATCATGGCTTTATTGGGGCAGCCAGACAGACAGAGCGGCCCTATCCAGATAATCACCACACATCTCTTCTAGATGGCCAAACTTGTCAAAGCTCATGCAGCACACTGCCAATAAACTTTCATCCTTGGCAGCTGATGAAACAGAGGATTTTATAGTATTTTACACTACACAAAGCATGCATGGTGGATCTCTGTAGCAATGAAGTTGCAATATTTTCACCTTCTTTTTTCTTGCATCAGTAAGAGAGAGATTTTGGTGTCTCCCTATATGTGCTTGATTGCGCCGATGGTTTTGGGCTCCATAAACTAGAACCAGTTCCAGGTTAGCAAACCATTGAAAACACTGTTGAAAATGTATACATTTGTTTTGCAAATGACTACACAAGTTGTCACAAATTGCCAAACACTAAAAAGAACACGATACAAAATGAAGCTGTGTAATTTGAACTAACCAAGCACACTGTTCGATGGAACATGTAATAAAACGTTCACTTAATAATAATAATGTATACTTTATTAAAAAATGATGTAAGAGTGAGGGAGCTGCCCATGGAAAGACGCCCCGAGCAGTTGGGGGTTCGGTGCCTTGCTCAAGAGCACCTTGGCAGTGCCCAGGAGGTGAACTGGCACCTCTCCAGCTACCATTCCACCACCATACTTTGGTCCGTATGGGGACTTGAACCAGCAACCAGAACTACTGCCACCCCTTACCAACCCTTATGGTGAAAGGGTTGGAATTACACGAAAAAGTGCTATATACTATAGATGCGTAACCTCGATAGATCTTTTTCACAGCAGACATTTTGACATGGGAAACCATAGGTCTAATTAATAACATTAAATTGTCTTAATTTCATTGCTTTCATAGTTTACCGAGACACTTCAATGGAACTGAGCCATCGTTAATATTATTTTTTACACCTGTGCTTTTTCTAGTATGACAATTCAAAATATATACTGTGGAAAAGCCCTTATTGTCCACCTGCACCTTTAGTTATTCTGCTTCATGAGACCTTTAGACCAGACCAAGATTGATTGACATCTCATTAGCCATCATGCTAGTTGCATTGCACCTGTTACTGTAACATACATTTACTACAGCTTTCTTATTAGTACAAGTAGTGTGTGACCTCACATACTGTAATTCCCTGCATTAAGTTCCACGTATATTCAGCCTTATCAGAGGTCTAATCAGCCAGAACAAGTGAAAACACCGGTGTGAGTGTGCAGGACATTTACGTTTAAACTCCTTACACACTCCTGGTACACACACACAGGTGTGTTCAATTACTTTGGCTGATTAGACCTCTTCTTAGTGTGATTGAGTGACATCTACTGTAGCTGAATGTTAAGGTGAGAAAACTGATACTTTTATTTTTTAAGTGTATAGAATTTGGTGACATCGCCAAATATTTGCTGCAGTGATATCTACAAGTTAAATGAGTAAATTCCACAATTTCTGTTACATATAACGATCGTGACAAAGATGTGTATTTAAAACTGCAGATTCATGCATGCCACAATGTACAGTATTGTGAACAAGTGATAATGTCACTAAATTAACCATTGTCATCCCATATAATATACTGTAATATACTATATCTGTAACAACCAGTATCTTCTGATAATATTGTATATTTCTAAAAATACAATATTGTATATCAGCTACTCAGTTAGGAATATCACAAGATTTCAAGCTTTTTATTTTTTTAGTACATCGAAGGCCCATTTGGTGCATCTTGATTTTCAAAGGAACGACTTCATGGCTTAAGTATGTAAATGTCTCAGTGCACACCTGATCTCTGCTTTAGTGGCAGAGATCAGGTGTGCATAATCATTTCATCAGATTGAAAAGCCTGTCATTTTAAGCAAACAGACTTGACTGAAAAGGTGCAGGTGCAAGTCCAGATGAGTCTAGTGATTTTTATCTTGTTCCCTGCTGCTGGCTTTCTTTATGCATATTTTGTTTGAGTTTTTTTTCTTAAATTATGTTATTAGTGCATAGTTAAGTGGGTGCATGGAGGTACAGTGGGGAGAACAAGTATTTGATACACTGCCGATTTTGCAGGTTTTGCCACTTACAAAGCATGTAGAAGTCTGTAATTTTTATCATAGGTACTCTTCAACTGTGAGTGACGGAATCTAAAACAAAAATCCAGAAAATCACATTGTATGATTTTTAAGTAATTAATTTGCATTTTATTGCATGACATAAGTATTTGATACATCAGAAAAGCAGATATTTGGTACAGAAACCTTTGTTTGCAATTACAGAGATCATACGTTTCCTGTAGTTCTTGACCAGGTTTGCACACACTGCAGCAGGGATTTTGGCCCACTCCTCCATACAGACCTTCTCCAGATCTTTCAGGTTTCGGGGCTGTCGCTGGGCAATATGGACTTTCAGCTCCCTCCAAAGATTTTCTATTGGGTTCAGGTCGGGAGACTGGCTAGGCCACTCCAGGACCATGAGATGCTTCTTACGGAGTCACTCCTTAGTTGCCCTGGCTGTGTGTTTCAGGTCGTTGTCATGCTGGAAGACCCAGCCACGACCCATCTTCAATGCTCTTACTGAGGGAAGGAGGTTGTTGGCCAAGATCTTGCGATACATGGCCCCATCCATCCTCCCCTCAATACGGTGCAGTTGTCCTGTCCCCTTTGCAGAAAAGCATCCCCAAAGAATGATGTTTTCACCTCCATGCTTCACGGTTGGGATGATGTTCTTGGGGTTGTACTCATCCTTCTTCTTCCTCCAAACACAGCGAGTGGAGTTTAGACCAAAAAGCTCTATTTTTGTCTCATCAGACCACATGACCTTCTCCCATTCCTCCTCTGGATCATCCAGATGGTCATTGGCAAACTTCAGATGGGCCTGGACATGCGCTGGCTTGAGCAGGGGGACCTTGTGTGCGCTGCAGGATTTTAATCCATGACGGCGTAGTGTGTTACTAATGATTTTCTTTGAGACTGTGGTCCCAGCTCTCTTCAGGTCATTGACCAGGTCCTGCCGTGTAGTTCTGGGCTGATCCCTCACCTTCCTCATGATCATTGATGCCTCACGAGGTGAGATCTTGCATGGAGCCCCAGACCGAGGGAGATTGACCGTCATCTTGAACTTCTTCCATTTTCTAATAATTGCGCCAACAGTTGTTGCCTTCTCACCAAGCTGCTTGCCTATTGTCTTGTAGCCCATCCCAGCCTTGTGCAGGTCTAAAATTTTATCCCTGATGTCCTTACACAGCTCTCTGGTCTTGGCCATTGTGGAGAGGTTGGAGTCTGTTTGATTGAGTGTGTGGACAGGTGTCTTTTATACAGGTAACGAGTTCAAACAGGTGCAGTTAATACAGGTAATGAGTGGAGAACAGGAGGGCTTCTTAAAGAAAAACTAACAGGTCTGCGAGAGCCGGAATTCTTACTGTTTGGAAAGTGATCAAATACTTATGTCATGCAATAAAATGCAAATTAATTATTTAAAAATCATACATTGTGATTTTCTGGATTTTTGTTTTAGATTCCGTCTCTCACAGTTGAAGTGTACCTATAATAAAAATGACAGACCTCTACATACTTTGTAAGTAGGAAAACCTGCAAAATCAGCAGTGTATCAAATACTTGTTCTCCCCACTGTATATGTGAAGCCTTGTCTAATAGTCTTATAATGTCAGTGCTATCCAGTGACTTGTGCTTTGTCCGTCTTTGTGTTTATCCTGACCTTTACTGATGGTCAGTCTCATTAATTAAATTTTCCTCTTTTAGAATAAGAATACCAGAAATTATTGTAAATATGATGCAATATTCTTTGCTTGGCGCTAAAGATACTATGTGATAATGCCTGATTGAAACAGATTTTTTTTAGGCATTGCATTTAAACCTGTGTTCATGGGGTCACAGTGCGTCCCTGACAACCTCTGAAGGTGGTTTGGCCGATTGGATCACAATCTGTGCTCAATGCATATTGGGTGCATTTACTCCTACTACTTTACTATACTTTCATATGGTCAAGCACTATCCAATTGCAATCCGATCACCCAAAACACATTTTAATGCAATGTGTAAATGGGGTGTAAGAGATTTGCATCTGCCACTTCTGAATTCCACTCAAACCCACTGCTGTGTGTGTGTGTGTGTGTGTGTGTGTGTGTGTGTGTGTGTGTACAGAGGAGAGAAATTCATTCATTTATACAACATTTCATTTTAGGTGGGTTGCAGCAATAAAAAGCCATGATGATGCACCAGAGTTAGAAAACACTGACTGGCCCTCCGTTAATTATGTATCATAAATGTTTAAATGGTGGTTGATTTAGCTCAACTGCAGATACAACAGCCTGCAGTATTATTAGAGGGGACAGGCTTTATTTATTATTTCCCCTGCTCTTATAAGTGTGTTCACAAAATTTTAGAAAGAAGCCTCTGTCTTGTCCAATCCGCTCCCTTTGCCGCGTTAAATCATGGTTGCTGATGGTAACTGTTTTTACTGTGAAGCAGCTGCAGGAAGTGTTGAATTTATTTAATGGTAGCTTAACATAAAAAAAGAACGGGAAGCCAATTCACTCGTATTTAATTAGTCTGGTTAATATTTCTGTTCAAAGAGAAACTTTGAGCCTCAAATGACCTATGTTGTTGTACTAATATGAATAATGCTATGTAATTTAAAAAATGCTACCATGACAGGGATTAGTCTATAGCACAAGTAGTTTTGTTGTATTTCTTTGCCTTCATTTGTTTTTGTATGGACTGCACCCCCAGTCTGGCAAATGAGGCGGAGACATGATTTAAATACCAGCCCGTATATCTGTCTAAAATGCATGCAACTTTTGGATGGGAATGACCAATTATCCAGTGAACTCTGACAATGGCAGCCCAGTTTTCAAGCTGTCCTGACCGCCGATAGTGGTCAGCTATGGGTTTACAGCCAGGGACAGAACTGTCTTCCATGCCATTTGTTGTGTCTGACCTTTAAGATGATGAAGCGCAGGGAGAGTGACCCCTGGCAGGGATTGTTCAAAGAGCATCCTCTTGGTAATGGGGGGTCCAGATCCTGGCAGCATGCTGGGGGATTGATCAGCCCCTTACTCAAAGGCCAAATACCTAAAGCCTAGCCAGAGAAGAAGGCCATGCAGGACGTGGAGCCATCCTCTTCTTTGAAGCGCTCTCCAATTCCTCAGCTGTTTCACTGCATGAATAAACATGTCTTCTATCTGGTTACTCTTCTGCCCCTTACTGTACCTCTTCTGTCCTCTTTACCCCTGATGAGCTAACAGTTGCCCTGCTGCAGATGGAAAGACATCAACGAAGGTCACAAAATCCTTTCTCTCTTTTTTTAGTCGCCTTTTCACTCTTCCCCCTTCTCCGTCTTCTTTCTTGTTTAGCTTGCTCCCTCTCTCCCTGCTTCTTGTGTGAATACTTCCTGTGCTCTAGCGTTGTTGCACAGGATTAAATCCACTCATTTAGAGCTTGCATTGCTTCCACAGATGTCAGCTTTGAGATTGAAATGAGCTCCCCTTCTGCAAAGAGGCTGAGTTAAAAGGAAATTTCAGAGGAAGAGAGAAGCTAAACAGAGATGCAAAGTCTTTTCAGTTCCATAAGTGTAGCCAGAGTGTGGCTTAACATGTGTGCGTTTGACCAAGGGCCTAAGTGAGTGATTGTGGAAATATATGTTGATAATAATGAATCACACCTAGGGTTGCAAAGGGTTGGAAATTTCCGTAAAGGAAGTTGCTCCAGAATTTTAGAAATTTTGCATTATTTTAATGTTGGAATTGTACCTTTTTAATAGTGAACTTATTTTTGTTGGGGGGATACACATTGAAAAAAAGCAATACTAGGTCTTATGGTGTGTTTTTCCCATTTATTTGCATTGTAACCATGCACTGCATTCAGCAGCACTCTTCCATCGCAGATATGTACAGATAATTTACCAGCATCCCATTCAATAGGAATTCCGTAAAATTACACCCCTCTGCATGCACAGTGCATTCTTCTATTATATGTGCAGCACTACTGCCAACTCTACTGCACTGTCTGAGCCTACATGCTTTCAGGTAACGTTTAGCAAATGCACAGTTTATAACTTGTTAACACCTTTTGCTAGTTTTTGCTAGCTAGCTGTTACCATGTGGGATGTAGCTTGGTTGATTACATTTTTTTTTTTTAAAAGTTGGTAATTTTAAACCCTTAGTTTGCACACAGCCCAAATTGAAGGCTCAGATTTTCAAAGTGCCTTTCCCCATTAGTTAACTTGCTAGCTAGCTAACTCGTCACATGGCACATTTCACATTGTGTGTATTTGACAAATTCATGGATTATGTCTGCTTATGATATGGTAAAAGTAAATAGTAATTAAGTATATTTAAGTAAATAGTTTTAGTTCACTTAATGTATATCGTGTTTATATGTTTAAACTAGCAGCGTGTACATTAACCTAATGTACTAACATAATGATTAAATCCAGCTAGTCCTGGGATATAGTCAGTGGCTGCTTAAATGACAGAAGCCAAGCCAAGAAGCAGCTAGGGTTGTTTTGTGCTGTGTGCAGCAGCAGAGCTGAAGCTAAGAGGCTGCAGTACGGTTGCTCCAAGTCTCGTAAACCTCATCTTAGGGTTGAACAGTCCACCTCGTGATGTTCTGCAGGTAGAACATCTCCACAGCCTCCCTGAGCTTTGAGAGACTTTGCTTATATGAGATCATGATCTTTCTTTAGCCTTCCTCAGGTGTTCCTTTGGAAGAGCTAACCCAAAAGACAAACAAATCAATTAGACGAATGACTTCAACAAAGACATAAATAAGCAACAGTTATGGCCGTCTGTGGAGCTTTCTCATCTATGCTAATCACTGCCCAGAGGCATTGATGAAAGGATATTCTGAAGTTATGAAGACGCTGCGCTGTGTTCATTTTATCGTTTGATTTTATACCCAATTATAGTGCAAGTAAGCAATTAAACGAAGCCTGGATGTTGTAAGCAGATTCTGTCTGCAATTGAACTATGCTGCTGTACTTTGAGCACCCCACAGCTCTAATCTTTCTGACAGTGTGTGTGAGAGGGAGACGCTTGATGAAAGAGGGGTGTTCATGAAGCAACGAAGCCTGCCTTGATTACAAGGTTCAATAGTATCAGAATGACATCATTGTGCATCGCTTGATGAGTCCATGATGTCATGATCTGAGGTGTGTGTGTGTGTGTGTGTGTGTGTGTGTGTGTGTGTGTGTGTGTGTGTGTGCGTGCGTGCGTGCGTGCGTGCGTGTGCGCGCACATTTGGAGAATGGGAAAGGCTTTCTATGAGAACAGTACTCTTCTTCACCGTAAGACAATAAAAGCATCTGTAAAGTAAACACAAGTGGCAGTTCCGCCTCTAAGCATTTGGCTCACTCAATGAAAGCAATCTCTACTAAATGGTAATGGGCCTCTGCAAAGTGGCATCATCAGTGTTCTTCATTTCAGATGAACTGCTACTGTGTCATGCCTTTGAATATACCCCATGCTTAAATACTAATAACAATCTGGCCATACAGGCAATGAGAGGCCTAATTCGCCTAAATCAATTTTACTTTGCAACCCCCCTTGCACGTAACTCAGTGCTTTACAGCCTTGCTGTTTGCAGAGGATTATTTTGATTAAATGCTTTTAGTCCCTGAGTGAATTCCCCTGTAGAGGCTCTGTTGAGAGGTGTTGGCATCCACAACATCCTGCCAGGTTTTCTATTCAGACCCAAAAAACTGTTCCTCATGGGCAAACTTCTGAGCGATGCGCTTTTCCATGTCTCTGCATTGCTACTTATTATTCCCATTTCTGATTCTCCACTTTCGTCAGGAATGAGAAATGCTAATTAAGTTTAATGAAAATGATATCTATATCAATAGGTCAGAGAACACAAAAGGTGCATATCTGTTCATTCATTCCAAATCCCACGTTGCTTCAACACCTCAAAAGAAATTCATCACACCGCCTCAAAGCCTTTTTGGAAAGGCTCCTGCCCCCACCTCCCACCGCCTTCTCCCTACATTGGTTGTTACTGTATGTGATAGCAATTGAGACATCTATTAAGCTTGGCCTATTGCTTGGCACAAAAGAGTCTGACATTCTTGAATGAAGAATCCCCTTGTGGTTCAAACCTTTGGATCTCATTACACCCATACTCCATTTGTACTAAAGAAATTCTATCAGTGTGAGCAATTATGTTCAGGTTGGTATTTCACAATTTTGTAACTCATATTCTCACCCCTTGTCTTGCTGGCTTGCTGTCTTATGCTCAGCAGTGTTTACCTAACCTCGCTTGTATTTGCCTCTGGCCTCTTCATCTTTGGCTACTTGTACTGTGTGCATTCAGCATATGAGACGTGCTGCTGTCTTAGTCAACGCAAATAGAAAATGTCTTCAGGCTAGTACAGTGGCATCATGAAGAGATGGAGGGATAACAGTGGCTAAAGCACAGTGGCTATGTCACTCTCTCAGTGGTTGTCTGTTTTCCACGCATTGTCTCCGTTTCTCTGTATGTGTGCAGGAACGTGTGTTTGTGCTACGGATATTAGCCAACAGAATTGGATTACTCCAGAAGAGAGAACATTCATTTTTCCATCACCTTATTATAGATAGAGGTCCCTTCATCGATTAGTTTAGGTTCACAGTAACCACTGTCAAACTAAATTTCAGTGATGCCACATTGAGAAATTAAACAAAGATGAGATGAGGATATTTCTAATTTACTCAGAAAACAAAAATATTTCTTGTCTGTTTTGTATTGAATCCACAATTTTGGACCCTTGAATACCATGTTGATCAATCATTAACAAAATGCAAGCAAATTAAAATGACAAGTACTCCAAAGCCAGCTGAAGTGCAGTCTATTTTACAGGTTTTAATGTAATTGGTGTTTCAGTGCAGTCTAAAATTCCATGGATACTGCAACCTGCCTCATTGAATGTTACTGGATGATGATGTTGGTCTTATGTTGTAGGGTGGATCCACTGGGTGCAGCGAACCCAATCATCCACACACTGAGCGCCAAGAGAAGGTTTATTGTGAGATATTTTAAATATGGAGAGAGGAAGAAATTTGCAGAGAAAGAGAGAGTACGAGAAAGCAGTTTTTCTTTTCCCAAATGGACTTAGCTTATTGGGAACCAGCCCAAGTATTCTCATGACCTAATTGCCACAGGCACTGCAAAAATAGTTACTGTATTTTTGCTGTAAAGTGTCAGTGTTAGCATTACCAACATGTGTTTCTAGAGCCCAACCTCCCTGCCCGATTCTAAATCTCAGGGACCATTATTTGACATTTCTGGGCTACATGGAATGCATGAACATGTTTTCACAAGTGTAAAAGCCACACAGAGCTCTAGTCTCATTTACATAATTGCAGATTTTTCTACTATACTTGAACTACATGTACCTATAATGTACATTTCAGAGGGAAATGCTTTACTCATTACTTCTCTATGTTCATGCAATGGCTAAAATTACAAGTAACTTAGTAACTATTTACTAAGTTGTCTTGTTTCATTACTTATGGCTAGCCTTTTATCTATTAATTGCTCTATTGTATTAAATACATTGGTTTTCAATTTAGTGGCTAGGCAGGCTTCTGAGCTACACCAACATCTTAAACTACAAAATACATTTCCTGCAGAAAATGCGTGTGACAAGTTGAATAACACCACTAATGTAAAAAAGATGTGGAATAATTAAAGTTTTTTTTTTTTTTTAAAGCTAATGCTAACCCTAACCCTAAAGCTAAACTGGATTGCTGGTTAAAATGTGTAAGAAGAAGTTGTAAGAAATGTGGCCATATTGTATGGAAGTTTTAGGTGTTACAACAGTGACACAGCAGTGGCAAGTGAGCAACATCCATTCGGCACACATCGTGGCACAACGGTGGTAAACGTCCGCCGACTGCAGTTCAGTGCGGCTGCTGCATAGCGCACATCTCTCTCTTTATTCTCTCTGTCTATTTTAAAATGAGTCGTAAAGACAACAGCAAAGCCCATCTTTACTTTAAATGAAATCAAACAAAGAGAAATGTTCTCCCCTCATCTTAAAATGGTCAAAAATCGATACTAGAGTAACCTACTTCCTTGTCCAGCTGCTGCAATAAATATGCAGAGGAGGAGGAATCAGAATGTAGTCACTGCGGAACCATCATCAAATAGCTTTATTTCTTTCTCTCTCTTCTCTCTCCACTGTACAATGACAATTTCAAGTAGCTACAAAACAGTTCTGCTGGTAGACAGCTGGACGGGAGTATGTGATGTTAGCTGTTCACTGAATATGACGTGTAAAGCCCCGCCCATTTCTAGAACTTAAGGTAATTGTTATGCAGTGCTCCCAGGTTGACCCAGGTGATCTCTGAATTGTCATACCAGGGATATACCCATGTTAACTGGCTTGGTTTGAATTTCCAAAAGGAGGGTTGAACCCTGATCAGACGACCCTGGTGAAACCCTGGTCATTGGTGTGAAAGCGGTAAAACTGGCCGGCCATCGGTGTATTGCATTGCCAGACCTATCTCCACAACAACACAGTGTACACAGCTCGCAGTGGGAGCTACGGTTTTTGACAAGTACTGGCTGTTTAAAAAAAAAGCCGATGTTGTGTAAAACGTAAGGGTTTGCAGTGGTGGATTAACTGGGGCTTGCGGTTTCAGTTTTGTTGTGGCATTTTGGTGGAATAAATCTGCTATTCGTTCAGCAACATTTGTGCTTGGCATCAGACAATGTTTGTGCCATGCTGTGTGATACGCTATGATGCAGACATCGAGTGACTGAGTTTATTTTAAGTTAATTATGACACACTTGTGCACAATAATAAATTAAAACGTTTGCTGTGGAGCCGAAGGTCGGAATCAAACCAGCGGCCCCTTCATCAAACTGTCCTTGAAAAATAAAAAAAATGACTCTGAAATAGTAGTTTCAAAATACTTTGCGTTTGCATTTTGGCTCAAGAGTGGATGAGGATAAATAACATTATCGTCAATGAAAGATCCACCGACCATCTTGTCGCTCTGAGGCAGATCATTCAAAAACTATAAGTCCTATAGTTTACATGAGCACATTGGCTGAAACTAGACATGAATATCTACGTTTTAACATATAAATCATGTATGACAAGTAAACTCTGTGGGCGTGAGAGCAATTTATAGAGAAGGGACTAAGATGATTTTTTTTAAGGCTCCATGCTCTAGCGATGACATCACGCACTCTAAGTCACACAATACACACACATTATCAACGCAGAAAAATCCTGAAATGAACACTAAACTTAGACAGTGATTTCACACAAAACTGTAAAAGATATCAAACTGCTGAGATATGAGAAGCTTAATATTTTAAAAAGTATAAATAGCAGAACAAATGTTGAAGTCCCATCATATGCTCAAAGAGCTGAACATTTTGATATTTGAATGTTTTTTGTAGCTGAACATATGCAGAAGTTACTGTAGAGGCGACCAAAGAAATTTGAAGAATCGGATAACAATACTGTGAATGCTGCTGAGTCAGCATTCACACAAATATGTGTTAGTGTTACTACTGTTGGCAGTATGCCTTCCATATGTTGTCTGCTGTGATTTGTCTGACTTGTGTCTCTTTTGTTATTGGCTACATTGAGCTCCATCTGGACCAGCTCCAACATTGAATGCTGCTTACTGATTACATGACATTACGTTCATTTAGCTGACACTTTTATCCAAAGTGACTTACAATAAGTGCATTCAACCATGAAGATACCACCCAAAAATTTGCAAAAAACATGTAAATGCATTGATTCTTCAAATAAGCAAAACTGCTTCATGTGCCACATTTTAGGAAATTAATTAATGCATAAATGACAATTGAATACTCTGAAACAGGCCAATCCTTGGAATAACCTTTTGATACTAGGACGTTTTGCCTCTACTTACTTATTATTTTTTACCTGCAATGCAACAATTGTGGAATGTTGTACTGATTGATAATAATCTTTATTTATACATATTCGTTTAAAGAATAAAAGATGTGAGTACTTTACTACTACTTCTTTTACTGCAGTTTTGTACAGTAGAGCAGTTCACAAGGAGAATGACATTCAGAAAAATATACTACACGTATGAGATCATATGATGATGAAGCTGATGAAAATACTGAAATGTGGCCTTGAGGATTTGTTTTCTCACCTTTTTTGCTTCATAGAGACACTGGCACCTCTTTAAGGAGGCTGCTCAGTCCTCAGGTCAAGTCCTGAGCTGTGGTTGCTTTACAAATGGACAGAGGGTCTTTGCCAGGTTTGACCTGCAGGCTGATTTTCTTCCATACAATGACACAGATAGGCACTTGTGAACAAGCTTGGGTCTCTGGCAGGCAGTCCACCTCTGGCTAAAACAACTAAACGTCACTAAACTATCAACATTTCCTCTGCTATAATCAGTTTCTTCACTTTGCAGGGTGCCTTGGATTTTGCCATGTTTCTTTTTATGTCAGTGAAGTCTGTATTATCTCTGTAAGTCTACTAGTGTGCAGTTTTAAAATAATCCAAATTATATTCTTTATATTTATGAAAAGATTCTCCTTAAATTCTCCTTTTTCTCTTAGATTTTCTTTGACTCCTTTTAGCTCTCTATGGCTTACTGATTGTAGCCTGCTGGCTGGGTGCTAGTGAGTAAAAAGGGTAGTTAGTCACCTTCTCCATAGATAATTGCTTCCATTCAATTGTTGCTAGAGCAGCCTTGTGATCATATAGAAGAAGAGAAGTTCACACTTATGGCTATATTGTTTGGCACTAATGAGGGGCTTTCTAGAGTTAGAGAGTGTTTCAAAGTATACTCAAGAGGGGGAGAGGGCTGGATTCATTTCACAAGCACACCCTCTGTGTTGCTGTTGATGTGCCTATTACCACTGACCCAACTACAACTGGGCATGTATTGACAACCTAGATTTGTGCTGACCAACATGTGTTGAAGTTATAGTGTTAGACAAGTATTGCTGTAGGTTTAAATAAATGTCTGTAATTGGAGCATGAATCAAATCAATGACATGGTACAAGCCCAGGTTACAGTCGTCATATCTTATACAAATGCTACATACTGTATGTACATATGTTTTTGTTTGTGTGTATTTGTATGGAGACGGAGTGTCTTTTAAAGTAGGACAGGAGAAATTGATGGCCAACTCTGAAAGCTGACCTACATAGAGGCACAAACTAGTTCCCTCAGCACACACGCTGAGCCCAGTTGCTCTACAGAAAATGCAGAGGAAGCAGGCACATTGAATGTTAAACATTTAATAAAAGTATACAGTAGATCCATCCATAAAACTTTGCAAGTCTCGCATCCTGGTCTTAAGTAGGTGGGTGAAAATATTGCCACTACATTTTAAGAGTGGTAATGTACTGTATGTTGCATTGTACCCTGGTATATTTTTTTTGTTTACAGTATGTTTTTCAGTTTCTATTTTCAATCTTGAGTTTGCAGAAATCAAGATGAATTCAGAAATGTAATTGATTCACCAGCATTTCAGAAAAGATGTCCAAACAAGTGGCTCTGAACTGATAAGTGCAAACTCACTGGTGCGCCATAAAATGATGAAGGCCAAGCGTAAAGAAAACAGCACACTGAAATCAAATTACATCAACTTACAATCACACTGTTTCTGTCTAATGGTTCTCTGGCCTGGTGCTTTATTTCATGCTGATATTAAAAACTCCTTTGTGACATTTTTCAGTAATCAGTAATGAGATGTCCTCTTAAAATGTTGTCCCAGCTAATAAGTTCCAGCTTTTAAAAGCCTCAAAGCTGCTGCTAAACAAACTAAAATGCCACTTGGTAATTGTGGCCCAATTTTATGCTATTTCTTCTGCCACCTGATGCTTGCGCATACAGCCACCTATACATAATCAGCACCTTTCTGTTTTGGTCAAATTGAAGGTTGACATACTGCACACTGTGCAGACCAAGTCCAAAAAAAGATTACCGTTGGTGAAGTCCCAGCGTGGCGTTTGCATTTGTACACCTACACAAAGTGTTTTATTGAAATACAGCGACATCTGTTGAGCACTCTATTACCACTCCATTACAATGTTGAGGCACAGCTAGCCAAAGCTGTTGGCTCATTTGATTAATATTAAGGCTAACAGAGCTTTAGCAGATGAGTCACTTGTGACACTTGTTATATAGTACATAAAATGGCAGTGTTCTTTAAAGGGGTGGTTCAGAATTTTGGACAAAGGACCTCATTTCCAAGTTAGCCAGTGTGTTATTTATCAGTGGAGACAGTTTTCAACACTTTTCATCCAGTCCTTCCAGTTGCAGAGTTCGCTGGTGCTAGGCTAGCTCAAGTCAACAGTATCTGCTAGCCTGACATTAAAAGCAGTCTTACACACTCCACAGTACACCCGAGGCAAATAAATTATAACGCCAGACTATCGATGTAAATGTCTGTTGATAGAATAATGTTAGAATTAAAACTACCCTTGCATCGCATTGCAATAGTTATACTTTGTTCCCTGTAGTTGGTAGCATAGGCTACAGCAGCGGCGGAGTGATGTTACCTAGGCTACCGAGAAAGCCGGTTTACATGACAATCACGCAAGTTTATTTACCTGCCGCTGTGAGCTCCAACTAATTCCACTCTGCCAGGCTATAACTCACATAACGTTACCGGTACATGAAAGCACACAGGCTAGCAATTTGCATGTAAACTGTCTGAGCTTACATGACGTTTCTGTCAGCAATTACCTAAAGTTAGCGGTTAGCCCAGCCAGGTATCTACCAAGAGTGTAGCTATACCGTTAGCTAACGTTGTCACTCTCCACAATGCATTGAACTGTAACGTTATCTCCACTAACGTTGTCAGTCTCAATCTATCAGTAGCAGGTAGGCTAACGTTATGAAAGGGGCTAGCTTTATTAGCTGGAGTAGCCTACCGAAAGTTATTACCTGTTCATCAGTAGCAGTTGGTGCGTCTAGAAAGACGGATGGAACCGCATTCGTTGTCAGTGACTTGTGGTCCTTTAGATTGCGGGGTTTTTCAAAGTCGTCTGGTCTAAAATGATCACTACACATTTGCCACTTGAGTAGAGTCTCCGCCGATGTCTCGATGTCCAAGCCAGCAGCTACTAGGTTTCCCGACTGGAGTGCGCTTCTCTGTTTACTTTTTGGCGCAGTACTACTAACCGGACTACTAAAGTAAAATTCCGCCGCTGCTGAGAAACTAGTCCCTCAAAATGTAATGCGATCATTGAGATGCAAGGGTAGTTTTAATTCTAACATTATTCTATCAACAGACATTTACATCGATAGTCTGGCGTTATAATTTATTTGCCTCGGGTGTACTGTGGAGTGTGTAAGACTGCTTTTAATGGCAGGCTAGCAGATACTGTTGACTTGAGCTAGCCTAGCACCAGCGAACTCTGCAACTGGAAGGACTGGATGAAAAGTGTTGAAAACTGTCTCCACTGATAAATAACACACTGGCTAACTTGGAAATGAGGTCCTATGTCCAAAATTCTGAACCACCCCTTTAAAATTATTTAATGTGGCTTAGGATTCTTACTGACCTGGAGAATTATATCATACATTCAAATGCTTTTTGTAGTTCTGGGCCTCTTCTTAAAAAACACGTTTTCAGTGATCCATAGAGTTTGTTTGTATGTATTTATTTTGTGGATTCATTTTGCTACCAAACCATGATACTCTAGTCTTTCCCTGGTTCTAATTTAGCCATAGAATGCATAGTATCTGTTTAGCAGTTGTAACGCCTTTGTGCTTATTAACCATGGTGTTCATCATTGTCAGGTACAACTTCAATCTATGTAACATGACCAAGTCCACATAAATATCAAAGACCAAATTGATAAATGTGATGGGTATTGTTTTGAATGTATTGACGCTTTTGATTTTGGTTCTGATTAGCATAATATTTGAGCAAGGAAATAAACAAAAATATGTATGTTGTATTTCCTGCCAGCAGTCATTGAAAAGATAGTTATGTTTCCCTACCACAAATTGCCATCTGCCCATGGCTTACCTGCTCACCTCTCCTCTCTCTCTCTGCTTTGCACATTAAAGTGGTGGTCTGCCCTATACACATGCGTTACCATATGCATGGAAAAGCATGTTTCATATTTAAGCTCTGATTATAAATTTGAACCAGGAAAGCCAAGCATATCCCTGAGCACAATTCGTTACAAGGAGGAGAAATGCATCAAGAAAGAAAAAAGAATGTATTTATGCTTGATCTTGCAACTGAAGCAATAACATCCGGAGACTTATCTTCGGAATGTTGTCTTGTTTGTAACAGTGCTCATGGCTCACTGTACTGTACACTTCAGTGATTCATTTTACATCGTCCATCTTCACTTTTCCCCACGAACTTTCATGCATCAAAGCAGTCACATTTTTTTGTCTTTATATCCCTCTCTGTGTGTTTGTCTCATATTAACCAATAACAAAGAAAACCTGCATCTTTGTCTGTTCAATGTAAAACGTTATAAGTTACCAGAGGGAAGATGCTTTTACAGTAGGTGTAAGAGCTGATCTTTGAATATGCACTGGTCAATACTGTATGTACCTCTGCAGTAATATGATATAAATATGACCATATGAATTGTATATTTATTGAGTACATGTGGAATACAGAAAATCATACTAAGACTCAGCTTATTGAGTTGTAGTAGACTGTTTAAAACTGTCACAAACCGGCTCAAAGCATGTGACAAAAAGGGGAGTCCAGACAGGTTAAAGTGCCAATAAAAGGTTTATTGATGAATAAACATATTAACTATTTACGAAAAGATGAGGTGTGGTGAGTAAATAGGATCAGGGATGTGTGGAGTGTATGGATGAGTGAGGAATGTATGGATGCATGGTAACTGCAACAAAAGTGTCAAAACGAACCCAAAACCAGGAGATGTGGATCCTAGGAGAGAGAGTCAAACACTATGAGACATGGCATGTAGCTATAGCCTTGGGTGAGCCCTAAATTGAGGCCTACCCAGGTGTCAGCCCATTGGCCAATTAACCCTCCCAAACTGCCAGCTCCTGCAGGAAAGCCAGTGAAGCCAACAGCAGGCAGAAGTGGGAAGGGTCGTAACAAAACATTGTAAGGACATTAGACGATCTGCCTACAGTACATGTACCAAACCAACCTACAGTAAACACCTGTTTTATAATAAATGCAATGAGGATGACAACACCACTTGTCTCAGGACTACAGACCTCAGCTGACAGCTCTGTATTTCTGTTGAGGCAGGAGACTCCTTCCTTTGTTGCCTTCCATCTTTCTTATTTTATTTTCATTTTCTGTCCCTCAGTGTGTTGATTATTACACACATTTTCATAAATTTAATTTGAGTCAAATTGAATAGTTTTTCAAACATTGTTTTGCTTTTACCAGTCAACTTTATGAATACTTACTACTATTAGTATATAAATACTGATACTTTAGGTGAGTGTTTACATGAAGTTTGTTTTACAAATAATAATGTGCCAGATCATTTTCAGTATTTTCAAGCACAGTTTTTTAATGAAGCAAGTGTTTTCACAAATTTGTTCAGTCTCTATTCTCTTTCCTCTGCTATATGTGCCCTGTGCTGTTAGAGAGTTCATGCTGTTAACTGTATTAAACAGGGGATTAACGCCCGGGGCTTTGGGTCTCAAGTAATAGGAGACGGAAATACTGATCAAAGGCCTTTAACTGTGCCGTGGGTGTTCGGACTGCCTCTGTCTGCTTCTCTGCATTTCAAGAAGATGGGGCTTGGAGGCTGGGGCACACAGGCAGACAGGCAGTGCAGGAGCTTTCTCTAGACTTACTCCTGATTGGACAGATGAAGGTTGGACTATGCATAATTACGGGCAGGATAACCAGTTCAGTAGGGGATGCATAGGAAGAGGAGGAGGAGTTGTTGCTGCAGGTTGGTTGCACCAATGACCTAGCAGGCAAGCGTACATGTACAGTAGGTGTGTGTGTGTGTGTGTGTGTGTGTGTGTGTGTGTGTGTGTGTGTGTGTGTGTGTGTGTGTGTGTGTGTGTGTGTGTGTGTGTGTGTGTGTGTGTGTGTGTAATCCCCATCGGGGGGAGGCTCCATTCCCTTCCTGCTGTGTCCCAGAGGACCTGTCTAACACTTCTCCAGGTTGCCCCACTTCCTTACTCTGTGTTGACAGGGCTGGTTGCCAGAACCGCTCAGCAGCAGGCTCCTCTCATTAGATGCACTTTTAATCAGGAGCAATATACAGCCCCCTATTAACAAAAGCATTAGATATACATGTTTATGGGTTGTGGATTTTGAAGAGGATGCATTACAGTTATTGATATATGAGGCATTTTGTGTCAGAACTTGTGATCATTTTCTGAATTGATGGGGGTGTTAAATCTCCATGTGTGTTTGCTTGAATGCACATTATGCTTAATATGTAACATGTACCTAAATAGTGAGGTCCAACCAGGTTCTGCAAGGAAAAACTCTATACACATCCCTTTCCTAAAAAAAAACCTTTAAATTCAGTTCATGCTTAACATTGACCTAGAAAGGTGTGGATAATGAGCTTCAGGTCTGTGCTTAGTATATTACTGATAATACATGTGTGCTTTATATTCACTCTCATGTACTTATTGCAGTATATTTAGCTGCAGTTATTAGGTAGTTGGGGGATGCCTGCTACCTGCAGCAGTTGTAAATTTATATCAGCCTTAACTATGCCTCTTTTACATGCTCTTACAAGATCGTTACAACAATAATTAAAACTACTACTGATAATAATACTCCTACAACCACTAGCTCATATTTTATGAAACATAAACACCTCTGGAAGAACGGCTAGTTATGAACATGAAACCCAGCGAAAGTGTTGTCATATTTTTGAAAAATATCTGTGCTGTGCAGATGGAAGTCATGTCAGGCATCAAAAGAAAATGTAAGAGTAGCATTTAAACACACTTTACGTTGGTGATTAACACATTTGAGAATCCTGCTACGCCACTTTTCAAGTCAAAGTCAACTTTGCTGCATCAATTTGCAAGTTCCTCCATTATCTGCTGCTGGCAGAATCAGCTTTTTCCAGGTTGGGAGGGGCCGGAGCATGCAAAGGGGGGGAATGAAAAGCATTTAAAGTAACAGAAGCAGAGAAACCTGGAATGAGTGTGAAATAAAGACAGAGTACGATGAAGGTGTTAAAAGGCCGTGAAAGTAGGCTCCCTGCCGATTCTGTGGAGCGATGAGATGAGGCCAAGCCCAGCTCTGGCTAATAAGTGTGAGCAAAGTGCAGCCTCAGCCAGTAGCCACACAACAGCTATTATCCGCCTTTCTACCAAAAATCCATGTGTTTCCATTTACAGGGTATTGTTTAAGCTGTGTGTGGGAAGGTTGTTCAGTGTGAGCGTGTTGACACCTCTCTCCTTGTGTCTGTCAGTGCTGCTGACAGTCTTTAATAGTCTCGTTGAGGTCAGCCTCCTGCCATGTGTGGATAGTTGGAAGTGAAGGGCCGGAATACATGAGGACAATCTCGCTCTGCTGACACCCTGCAGAAAGGAGGATGGGGGAGAGGAATGTTTCTGTTGCTGCTATTTTGTGGCCTGTAATTGTCTGTAAGGTCTGTAAAATAGGATAGTAGAGCAAAGGACTGCACTGTAATGGCAGGGCCAGAAGTTCAGACAGTCCACAGGGGACTAAGAAGGCGTGTGCTGAGCCAATGAGAGAGAAAAATAGGGATGTTTGTTGTGTGTTTTTGTCTACAGAATACATTCCAATAGTTGTCTACACCACAGCAAAATGTCTTTTTGTTCATTCAAACAGATCCAGTCATGGGTGTAAGGGCCCTGCTGGTGGTAGCTGTGGTGGTATGGCTAAGACCTGACCTCAGTGGATATAATGGTGCTGTGGAAAATGTCCTGTCAGTTGATGGAGGAGCTGCCTATAGCAGCAGGAAGGAGTGTGGCGACAGGGGCCATGTGTGTTAACCTCTTTCCTTGTCACTTTTTCTGTCTCCCCCCCCCCCGCCCTCCTCCTTTCATCTCCACCTTCTTTTTTTCTTTCCCTTTCCACCCTCCATCCCCCCAGACTCCACTCTCTCTACCTACCCTCTTCTGTGACAAATTACTCCTGGCGGTTGATTTGTTGGTTGTCAAAAGTGCTCCTTGTGTTGGCATGAAGGTGGGGTGAGCAGGAGAAGAGGGTGCAGCTCCCCCCCATGCCTGTTGTCATCACCGGCCCCTTGTCCCCCCCCCACCTCACAAATGTGTGGCCACAGCTCAGTGTTGAGATGTCTCAGTAGAAATTGATATTCTGTCTCATAAGATCTCATTAGATTACATGTTGCCCATGTTTAATCAGCTCACACATTAGGTTTCCAACCCTTCTTTTGACAAGGCTGCTTTGATATGTTCTCGCTTGCTTTAGTAGCAGGAGATGGGCTTGAGGAGAATCTTTTGTTATTTATGGAGGAGGAGCTGGAGGAGGAGCAGAGAAGAAAAATGCCTGTGAGAGATGAAGACTTAATGACAAAACGATGGATGCCAGTGTTTGTGATAGGCTGGCTAGTAAGCAGCAGCTCCTAACAAAGAAATCTGTATTTTTCTGGATGATCTCATGAATTTGTAGAATAAGCAGTTTAGGAGACAAATATATCATAGTACACTTCATTTTGACATTTCTGCTTGGGTGTGAATATGAAGACTCTTAAGGTACTAAATATTTATCAAACAACATTCATACAGTAGTAGTGGATGATATGGATAATATATATGGTAGGGTATATGTGATATATCTAACTTTTTATATTGTGATATCAGTATGATATGATCAGTATGGTGGGATTGGGAATTGGCTTATCCTGTGAATGAAATACCTGACAAATAAAGTATTTAACCACATTGATTCAAAAATCCTGGGAATCTAATACTGCCATAAAGCAGTCCTGCTCATTGATTTGCAACATAGCCAGAAATATTAAAGGAATAACCGTATCAACCAGAGCTGCTACTATTAGTCAATAAATCGATTAGTTGATCGATAAAAAATTAATAGGAAATAGTTTTGAAAGATGAGTGACCGTTTAAGTAATTTTTAGAAGCAAAAACACCAAGCATTCTTTGGTTTCAGCTTGTTTCATATTTTCTGCTTTCCTCTGTTTTACATTTTTGTGAACTGAATGTCTTTGGTTTTTGGGCTGTCGGTTGGTCAAACAAAACATCCCCTTGGACTGTTGGAAACTGTGATCGGCATGTTTCACTATATTCTGACATTTTATACACCAAGCGATTGATCGACTGCGAAAATAATCAGTGATGAAAATGATCGTTAGTTGAAGCCCTTGGTATGGCTGACAAATATCTTTTGTTTGTTTACCCTAGTACACAGTATGTGATGGTATGTGAATATGTGCACATGTGCAGGCCCTGAAAAGCTCTCCCTCCAATTTTGGACCTTGATATTTGTCCTGTGAAGTGGATGATGATTGTGAGCTTAATCCTAAACAAACCGATTTGTCTTAACTTGTATGAATAGGACAATATGCACCATTGTTCAGCTCAGTCAGCAAGTAATATTGGAACTGTTGTCTCCCATTGGTGTATCAGTACCTTTTCACATTCAGTAGGTGACTATTTTTACTGTATAGTCTGACATTCTATGACAATAAATGGATGGTGCTGTCTGTGGAGTGTGTGTTAGTCAGATGGGATGTCTTCTGCACTGACGGCGGTTCAAGCTCAGTCTGAGGTGATTTTATTTCATCGCGGGGTGTTTGCCATTTTGAAAAGAATCTCATCTCCTTTCAGTCCCACTTGCTGCTTTATTCACTAACTGTTTGTCTTTTGTGCAGTTTCCTCTTTTGCAAAAGTAATAGAGTATCAGTTTTCCTTTCAACCCCTGCTATACAGAAGTAAGATTGCTTTGTGCATCACCATCAAAACACAGAGAAGAGTATTGCAATCCACTTGTGTTCAAAAGTCTGAAACCATCTTGTCTTTCTGCCTTTGTGTTGAAAGAGGGGTTAAGCTTTTATCCTATAAATATGGCATGAAAATCCCACTGTCAACGACGCATTCATTCTAAGGCCTGCATTAACATGAAAACGAGGGCTTGTTATACAGTGAGATTTCAATAAAAAGAACACAAAATGCATTTAATGAAATTCAAATGCTGGGCCCTAGCTCCCTGAATCTCATTAAATGAGCTTTGTGCTGTTTTTCCTTCTTCTCTTTGTAGAAGAGGTCCTTGAGTGCCCTTAATAATGTGGCAGATTTCATCATATTCCTGATTTAAAGAGGACAATGTCTGTCTTGTCTGTCTTGTTCACTTGTTCTTTTCCATGCCCAAGCCAATCTCCATGGATGTACTCGCATAGTTTTTGGATCTGGCTCGTGATAATATTCCATCTTGGTGGTGCACTTTCATTTTAGTTCCTGAAGTTTTGTTAAGGCTCTCCACTAACCCATTCTCTCCCTCTTTCTCTTCCCCCCTCCCTTCTCTGTTTCTCTCTGCATAGGATTTGGCTTCATAACTTTTGAGAGTGAAGACATCGTAGAGAAAGTCTGTGAAATTCATTTTCATGAAATCAATAACAAAATGGTAAGTCCACTCATTTATTTTTTTTTTCAATTCTAGGTGGTTGTTGAAGGATTAATATTTGATTTCTTCTTTTCCTCCTAGTATTAATAGCGGAGGAGGTGGGTGTGTTCATGTTCATATGCACAGGCTAACACACACACACACACACACACGCACACGCACACACACTGTGAGTCTCTGGGTCTCAGGGATGGGAAAGCAGTGGTGTGTACTACCCACAAACCGTGAAATTGTGTGGCTGAGTTCTGCCTGTCAGGCTGAGGGACGGGAGAGTGGAGCCTGTCCCTCTCTCTGAATCCCCTACACACACACACACACACACACACACACACACACACACACACACACACACACACACACACACACACACACACACACACACACAGGTGGATATGTCCAGGGATGCAACAGGGAAGCTACTGGCAGAGGCAGAGTTCATTAGTCAGGGATTAACACCTTCCCAAAGTCCCAGTGATGCTTGTTTTATTTACACCAGTAATATGGTCATCTCTGAGCACCCTACAGAGTTCAGTAGCAGTTGTCTAAGCCATCATGTCTCTTATGATAATTGACAGGAAGCGACTTCAGTGTAGCGAGTGTGACATTAGGTCCTCCTTCACCCAGTTCCACCCTGCAGGCCTCTTGAGAGAACCTGCATCATTTGAGCAGTTCTGTGGCTTGTGATTGACTGGAGGGAATACGTTCTGTCGGGTCCCCTCTCTCTGTGTGTGTCTTCACTCTCTCCCAGCCTCTTTTCCTGAAACTGACTGACTGGCTATCTGACTGACAGGACCAGTGTAGTAGAACCATGTTCACTAGGGACCAACCCAGGTCACATATGACTCCAGTATACATCCCTCTGTGTCTCTGCGCTGCATCACAGTCGATGCTTAGCACTGCAACCACCAAAAAAAAGTGTGACAGAAATAACTGTATGCGCATGGAAGATGTTCTGTCACAATCAAATGTCTCAGATCCTTTTGACATGTTGGCATAGCACTCTGTGAACACACAAATATCACACATCAACATGAAGCACCAATGCACACGCCAGAGCATCTATTTATGCACACAAAGCAAACCAAATGCTGCCAATGCTGTCAATTCTTGATTTCAAAAACTATTTACAACCTATTTCTGCACAATTTGTTATCTTACAAAATAGCTATTAAGACATTTGTTACCAACAAATCTGCTATCAAACCTCTGGATTACATTTGTAAATGCTGTTTTGTGTGTCGCTCGCCAACTTTTACCTTGAAAAATGAGCCTCATTTAAGTCCAAGACACAGCCTATTTGTAAGAAGTTCTAATTAGATAATAATTGGATTGTAAACACTAGTCCTAATTAGGAATGTAATTTTGCTTAACAAATAGTTGGCCAAGTTAATGTTCAATAATGAAGTAATCATTATTAATTCATAAAATGCTTCTTTTTTTCTTTAAAAGATTAACTTTGGCTATTTTCAGAGCACGACATTAATTATAAAAGGTGTTAAATCAGTATTTTTTTAAAAAACACAAGCAATGTATCTGAATTCTAAAGGAAAGACAAAATAATGCAGTTTCTCAAAATTGTTCTGTCAGTAATCAACAAATGGCAAGATAAATAACAAAAGATCAAATAGCTAATCATTTTGGGCCACTCGCAGGCCTCAATAGAGAACATAGATTAGATGACAGTAACTATGCTGGACAGGTCTAGCCCTTAAAAACAAAGGGCAACTCATTCTTGTTGTATTGACGAAAAACATTGTATGTTTTAGCCAATAATGGTAACGGCAAATACCTGTTATACAGTAGAAACTAGGCTTCTCCAATGTCCTGAATTTGCTAAGGTGGAACCTTCGTATGTCACAAATAACTGTTGCACAAACTTTAATAGCTCAGAGAATCTTTGGCATTTTCGTTCCACCACAAATACACCACTTACACTGGAGGTGTCGCGTAGAAAGTGTTTTTAAATAATTTTGTCAGCATTATTGGAGCTTGTATAAAGTAGTGTTGATAAGCATGTAGGAAAATATTAAGCTGCTCCTGTCATGAAAAGCATGTATGCTTCTCCCCAGGGTGTATGTTTTCAAACCTGCAAAATCACCAGCAGCAAAGTTGCTTTTGTCTAACCTACTGTAACATTAATTCCCTTTAAAGTACCTTTTCTAAAACAAGCACTTTGTCTGGCCTTTTTGCCTTAAGGCATTGTTTAAGATAAATAACACTTGCCTTCTATTCATTCTCTTTCTGTGTATGGGTTGAATTTTGCCGCCCATTCATGCATTGCAACTGCAGTTATTATTATAAGAGAGATATTTTATAGAACGAAATGTATAGAAAGAGCGAAGAAATTGTAGGTTATTTATAAATTTTCATCCTCTGCTCTTGTATCTTGCCAATGACATCAAATATGTCTCAGATGCATCATCTAACAGTCAGTGTCTGACCTGCTAATGAGTCGCAGTCATGACAGTTACTATTATTGTTATCAATATTTAGTAAACCCTTTCTACTGAAGTGACTCCTTTTGGCTAGAAGCTTCAAGTCTCTTGCGTTTATGACCACACGCACGACTGTGATACACTGTTGTGCATTGTGACATGTTGTACTTCACAGGGTGCCAGAAAATACATCAACCGCGACATGACTGCAAAAACAGTATTCCTAGCCATGTGTGTAGTTACTCATAAAAGAAAATGACACACATGAAACCATGCGACCCATCTGGGAGTCCCTTAACAGAAAAGATGAGGGTTATTGAGGGGGGACGGTGTTAAAGGACAGAGTGAGGGCCAGTTTTCTGAGCTTTTGTCACCTTTGTTAGGGGTCCCTCTTGGCAACACCTACTGTACATTAAATTTCCTAGGATGCAGGAAATATGTGCGTCTCTCTTCTACAAAGCGCTGACATCTTGGAATGTCAGCAAAGAATCTGGAGTGTGTTAAAAGCATTTTTCAAAGACACTCCTGGTTTTACCGTCGTTGCACAGAGGAGACTACTGGTTATCCGGTGTCTGAAGCACCAGCACACAAAATAAAAAATGTCTCCTGTCTTCATCCTTATGAAGTACCATACAGAAATAGACCTCATCCATCCTCCCTGCGAGTGTTATCTAAGACGGTTCTTGAATAATTGATGCAGACAGAAATTCCACCCCACTTGGGAGGGTTGTGGATGTACAGGGCACCCCACCTTCTTTCCTTGCCCGGTCTCTCAAGGGCTCTGGCACTGTAGTGGGTCAGTGCCCACTCAGATGTGAGTGATTGGACCTTTTACTGACTTGGTCTATCACCCTGTGTTCATGTGCCACCGAGGCCTCACTCTCAGGAGCACACTGTCACTGTGAGTTGGGCCACATATATAGTTAAAAATAGGGTGCTGCTTAGCAAGAAGCTCTCAACCTGCCCCACCAGCTGTACTGACTTCTACAGTACATTGCTCTCACCTCTGTAGACTGTCAAGTCAATTTTATTTATATAGTCCAATATCATAAATCAAAAATTTGCCTCAAGGGTTTTTAAGACTGGTCAAGACTGGCCTGCTTTAGCAAATGCAGTATGCGATAAAAGTATGGATTATGCTGTGTATGGCTCCACAAGATTGTAGAACCATTCTTTAGCTACAGCTGTACCTACCCTTGTATTAAAACCAGTAAATATTTTGGAGTAAAAATCAATAAGTATAAGATGGCTTGACAGTTTTCAAATATTTTCTAACAGTTTATCACACCCTCTGGTTTCCACATATATGAATGTCTATAACAAACTGTGGTAAGATAGCACTTTAATACAGCTACGGAAAGGTTGTGAATTCCATTCCTTAAGACATGAGTCCCTCTATCAGCTCCCACCCTGCCGTTATGCATGCGCAGCTAATTCATAATAATACCTATCAAGTATTGGCTCTGATGAGCGAGCAGTGTGCCATTAAAATGGACTCACATTGTTTTTTTTATTCAAGTGCTTCAAGGTAATGTTCTTTAATGTGTCATTTTTAATATTCAACAGTAGCGAATGATCACAACAGGAGGGAGGAATTTTCTGTTAGTCGTCAATTTCTCACTGTGTCTTCCTGACATGACCAACCAATTATCGCGCTGAGGAGCAGAATAAGCTCTGACTCTCCCAGTAAAATACTAATACAGGGCGCCCGGATAGCTCAGTTGGTAGAGCGGGCGCCCATTAATAGAGGTGAACTCCTTGACGCAGTGGGCCCAGGTTCGACTCCGACCTGTGGCCCTTTGCTGCATGTCATGCCCCCCTCTCTCCCCTTTCATGTCTTCATCTGTCCTGTCGAATAAAGGCCTAAAAATGCCCAAAAATTATCTTTAAAAAATACTAATACAGGTAGGCATTCATTCATCAGCCTTTAATATATAGATACAGATAGACTTGGCACGTTGTATTGATATAAGCAGAATTCTGAAAGAAAAATCCATACATTTTCATTGAGAGAGCAAGATGAAAGCATTATTTTCTTAAGAACTTTTCTGAACTTTATTTAGTGTAACCTCTATATGTAAAAAAAAAAAGAAGGCACAAAACAGGATTCATAATCTTTTTTATTTACCTATAACAGCTAATTCATCTTTCTATGTAGTGCTAAAATTGAATAATAATAATAAGAAGAAGAAGAAAATACATTTTAAAAATCTGTTAGAACTCAACTCATATGTAGGTTGCTTTGCCATATCGTAATGCAAGAAAATGAAATTCCTTTAAAGGACAAATCCAGCGCATTGAGAACTTTGTACACTTACAAAGTTCTCAATGCTTCGGTTTACATGTAGGGACCCTCATTATACTACCGTGGAAGTGTGGTGCTATTTTGAGCCTTGTTAGTGGTATAGAAATAGTGATTTCTTTTTACTTTACCTGTGCCCCGACGACTAGCGTTATAAGGTAATTAGTGGTTTGCGATAAAACTGGTCACATTCAATTAGCATGAAAACATATCCCAGAGAACGGTCGACTCGGTACACATGTTATTAACCCCTAGGTTCATTTTGCACCGGATTTGTCCTTTAATATGTCAAAAATACAGCTGTAAAAGAGCAGATTTGTTGTTTACGAGAGACATTCACTTGTAATATTTTCAGATGATGCACTTAGTTTGACATAATTTGATCAATCTGCGGATATGATAAAGGTTAATGATTTTAGTAGTTTATGGCCTTTAATCTATGTCTATCTAGTGGATTGTGTGTAATCAGCTAACCAAACAATTTACCAACTTACTTGTATTTACACCCGTCTTCTGAGTTTTCTAGTGCCAGCTGTACCGGTTCTGCTTTTGTGTGTCAAACCTCCCAACCAATTTCAATCAGGAGAGACTTTGTT
Organism: Sander lucioperca; assembly: GCF_008315115.2. Classification (NCBI taxonomy): domain Eukaryota; kingdom Metazoa; phylum Chordata; class Actinopteri; order Perciformes; family Percidae; genus Sander; species Sander lucioperca. The sequence continues at coordinate 10,212,319 of NC_050185.1, forward strand.
GCAGATATGCAAAGATTTATTGCATATATGCATAATATGAAATGTACAGTCTTTGGAGATTAGACTCCATCATTCTGAAATTATATTTTTTTAAAGGGGTAGAAAAACAAAAGATAATCCCCCGATGGAGTCTAGACACTGATGCTGGTGTGAGGAGCCCGAAGACCAAACCGAGGACCCGA